>NC_064629.1:398693886-398998024 GCF_023864275.1 Schistocerca cancellata
TATAGACCGCCATATTGCACTGACAGTTAAACCCTGCAAAAGTGGTCATCAGATCGTCAAGTAATCCAATGTACTCACAGGGCCGCAGTGCAAAGCCGGCAGAAGAAACTGCCACCATAAACTGGGCCCATGACGGCAGCTGCGGAAGGGCTTGGCAGCCACAGAGAGGACCTGAGTGGCAAGAGCTGGAACGCTATGAATAGCCCCAGCGCAGTCACTCGTCGTATCGACTCTTCTCCAATTGCTGCAGAGTATACACGCAACACACGCGGTCCAGAAGGCGACTCGATGCAAATTGGATATTAGTTCACTATTCACCCATCCAGGGCGAACAACGTGCAAAATCGTCATAAGCCGGAAGTTTTCTCGGACTCTGTGAACTATTGTACAAAGGCTGGGTCAGTTCCCCTCGGCACAAAGGCGTTATTGTTTCTGGCCACTACCTGCTTGCTTGCGTGCTTTCTACACCCATCTCCAGACTCTGAGATTACAATAACATATGTAATTTCACATAGGTTGCCATTATATCATACCATTTTCTCGATTCTGCCAGAGTATCATACACAGTTTCTGGATTATTCTCGCTTCCAAGCACTTAGTAGTATGCTTGCGCCCTAGTCTGGAAATTATTTTTCTAGAAACCCGAAACTTTTGCGAGGTGGAGCGTACTGTAAACCATTGAGTAAGTAGAAATTTATGTCGTCGGCGAATACATTTACGTGAAGACTCGAAAGAAATAGAGGAAACTGATATCGCGAATACCGATCTACTTCTACATCTACATGGATGCTCTGCAAATCAAATGGTTCAAATGGCTCTGAGCACTATGGGACTTAACATCTGAGGTCATCAGTCCCCTAGAACTTAGAGCTACTTAAACCTAACTAACTTAAGGACATCACACACATCCATGCCCGAGGCACGATTTGAACCTGCGGCAGTAGCGGTCGCGCTGTTCCAGACTGAAGCGCCGAGAACCGCTCGGTCACAACGGCCGGCGCCCTGCAAATCACATTTAAGTGTCTGGCAGAGGGTTCATCGAACCACCTTCACAATTCTCTATTATTCCAATCTCGTATAGCGCTCGGAAAGAATGAACGCCTATATCTTTCCGTACGAGCTCTGATTTCCCTTATTTTATTTTGGTGATCGTTCCTCCCTATGTAGGTCGGTGTCAACAAAATATTTTCGCATTCGGAGGAGAAAGTTGGTGATTGGAATTTCGTGAGAAGATTCCGTCGCAACGAAACGATTCCAGCCGAAATCCTTTCGTGGACTTCCTCTCCGTCTTCTTTCAGTTGACCTCCATTCAAAAACCTTTTTAGTTGTTCTTCCAGGATGCATTCGAAGGACAGCTCGAAGCCAGGCCATTGTCCTACTCTTTATTATTTTTACAACTTCAGCTCCTCGTATAAGTTGATCCAGCTTAACGCTCGTTCTCGATCTCCTGGAACCTTTGTTACGTATCCTCAGTTGCCCCATAGATCTTGCGCAGAACTCTGCCTTGAAAAATCATGAGCCACTGCTCAGCCGTATACGTTAGTATCCATGTTTCTCAGCCGTAGGTTACAAATGGCCTGAAAGCATTGACAGTGCGATGCGCATTCCTTGGTCTCAACGTGATTGTTTACTGGAACGTCAGTACGTGTTTCCGATAATCGCGAAGTGTAATAATATCGTGGTTGACTAGTTCATTAGAGTCTTGATATATCTGTTACTTTAAAACTCTTGCGTGTCATTTGAGTTTATTATATATATATATATGTGTGTGTGTGTGTGTGTGTATCTCAAACACACACTCTTCCTCCTCTCTCCCTCCTCTCTCTCTCTCTCTCTCTCTCTCTCTCTCTCTCTCTCTCTCCGTCCCTCTCCCTTTCTCTCCCTCCCTCTATCTGTATATCTACCTCGATTTCTCTGTCACTCTGTTTCACCAGGCACCAGATAGTTGCCGGCCTAAAATTCCGTGCAAACCGAATCATAAACTTTGCAAAGCGATAGAAATTGTCAGAGAAAGGTAGGACAGGATTCATTAGTATCATCTGCAGTTCATACTAGCCCAGAGGACAACACTACTCGGCAAACAGCCTGAAGGAGCGCGTTCACTGGATACACCTTGAAAATATGGGCTACATATTAATATTCACGACTCTGTTGCACGGAGAGAGAAGGAAACTCTCTTACTAAAATGTATATATGTTTCAAAAGGACGTGTGAGATGATGTTAGAGTCGGTAGGACCTAACAGACTCATTTCAAAACTGGATGCATTGTGATCCTAGTCCCATTTATTAGCCACACTACAATATGTTTCTTCTAATTAGAACACAAATAAGTATAACTAAATTATCTTACGGCGTAAAATGTTAGTTACCACTATTTTTAATCTAGAAGTTTCTGTGTGTTTAGTTAATCTACAGACAAGCGACTGAAGTAGACAAACGCCGATAGTTCATAATCATCCTTGCCATTCCCCGGCTGTTCACTCTGATTGTGATAGATTCCCCAAATTGAGTTACTCTTAAGATGTTGACGTGTGAAAACCCGGGGCCTATACGGCCTCAGAAATAGAATGACCCATGCGTCGGCTACTACGATTTGGTAATGATCGTCTGCGCTGATATCACCCTTCACTTTCACCTTGTACTCTGCTGTTTGGTCTGACGCCGTCAGATGAGAATTCACTTCACCACAGCAGCTATCATGTCAAACCTTCGCATAGTGTATTGCACGCTTCATTACGCATTTTATACATTCCACATATAAGGAAAGATCACACAGCAGGCTCTTCATTATGTCTGATATTTGAATATTGTTTGTTTGTGAGAGTATCGTGTAATGCCTCTTGTAAGAAGGAGAACTACTATCAGTATAAATCAAAATTCAGCAGTGGCAGGATCGTGGCAATTTTTCCGTTTTTTTTTATATTGGTGCTTGCGTTAGTCGGGATCCGACGACTGTCAAGCAAACATGGAATCTATGGGTTCATTAGTGTCATACACAGCCCCAACAGGATCTCAACCGCCCCTCGCGAGTATGGGTTGAAAGAATAGATATATATTACACTTTGCCGTGCAGGATCGTGCAGCCACATAACGTAACTTGAATCAGGAAATGGGCTTGATTGTAACAAGACAAGCACACACACGGACAGCTCGACGACACCTGGAGCAGCAACAAAACTCTGCAGGGTGATCTCTGTTGCGTCTTTGCTTGATGCGACAGTAGCGAGATTCACGCTAGTAGTATAGCTTAGACAGCTCACTCTGCATTGTTCCCTGCTTTCCCCTCCACCTCCCTGTATGACTTCATGGTCGACATCATGCTGTGTTGCAACATTTCCCATGCTTCTCCTACATAAGCCAATTTCCTATGTATAAAATCATGGGAAATTTAGAAAAAATGTAGTAAATTCAAAATACGGTGGGAAATTCAAAAAAGATCAATTGTGCTAAAAATTTTCCACCACTCCTACGACATCACTGTGGTAGTGGGGTTGTTGTTCTAAGTGTAAATTGGCAGGTAATCCAAGATGGAGCTTTGTCCTGATGGAGACGAATTCATATGTTCTAAATAGCAGCCCTATGACACTGAAACTGAAGATGGTGAGCTAAGATGGCTGACCTAACATACTGGTGTAGCCTGCATGGTTGTCAGGCCACTATTTTTGGTTATAGATTTCAGGATGGCCATTGAGTTTTCCTTGATGTCCCATACTGTTTGTCCAAAATTGAAGTCTAGCTGTGTCAATTTTAAACAGTTTCCCCATCTAGCCCTTTAGATGTCTCAGCAGTTTAAACGACTGTCACCCTAGGTTTGGGTCAGACTTCTTCTAAGTTTAAGTCAGCTTCTCCACTACTTAAACAATTGCTAGTATAGGATAGAAGTGTTTATGTTTTTATTTGAACACACACCACACGACGGAGGGTCCGCTTTTCCGCAATCTCTGTATGCAGGCATTGTTCTTGTCACCACTGCCAATGCCACCGACAAAGTGCCTTGAGTGACATGAAGAGCTGGCTGCACTGCAGCACACCTCCGTCATCTGGCCACAACCTGATTTGGCAGGTGGCCACATACATTGTGGCATTAAGTGCAAGCAGGGCTTGATGGTTATCTCTTAACACTTTTAATGAACTGTTAATACATCCCTTCTTATGGAAAGGATGCATGCAATGCAGATGTAACTGCATTTTGTAAACATTTATACTGGGTGGAATGAAGGAAAACGACTATCTAGCGCTTAAAAAACTAGACTTATTTCTTCTGTTTTTTCTTTTCAATTCTTTTCTTTTCTTTTTAATACTTCAGACAAAACATATATATCCCACATGCTGGACTAGTTTATTCGTTTTATATTTCACTTAGTATAGATGTTTCAATGTAAGTTATACTAGTACATACATAGAAAAACAAGGTACAAAAAACTGTATATACATGTACAAAATATATTTTAACATGAAATACATTTATACAGAAATATATCTCACATGTTTAAGTTTTTTGATCGTTGATCCAATATTACGTTTTTATTTTCTTCAAACAGTTTGGAATAGCTATAGAGATGTTTAGGCTATAACGTTCAGGTATAGTTGATAGGCTTATCTGGTCAGTTTCAGTTAATGCACTTAAAATGCATTTGATATGAAACATTTTTCAGTTCCCCTATGAGACAACATTAAACTAAATACAGTCCCTTTCGATATGGCTAGCAGCAGTAAAACTTAGTGTACTGTGCAGACTATGCATACAAAGCACACAAAGGATGCAGAACAACATGGCTCATACTTACAGTGTGCCCTCTATCTCACACAAAGGGTGTTTATCCACCCTCACATACACTCACAGAAATACACAAAAATATGCACACATACACGCACTATACCAAGTGAGTGATACTACTCCAAATACACTCACACTCACATAATGGCTGTAGCAGCGCAGCTCTGGATTCTGTAGACGCCTGCCGTCATACCTGCTTAATGAGGCCTCCAAAAGTTAGAACAATACTCTAGAATCGATAGCTCCAGCGACTTGTACGCGATTTCCTTTAAGGGTGCGCTGCACCTGCCCACAACTCTCCCAAAAACTGTGTAAGTCTTTCAGTCACATTGCTTAATACTGATTTCATGTGTTCATCCCATTTCGTACCTGTTTTTAGAATGATCCCAAATTATTCAGACGGCATGAAATGCTGCATTTGTTCGCCACTAATCTCGTAACTGTACTTTGTTATAGGAATTAACTTGCATTTATCCACATGCGAAGAGATCTGTCATTTATTACACTAAGTGGAAATTTTGTCCAGGTCTTTATGCATTTCCTTACACTTGCTGTACATCACCTTCCAGTTATGCTGTATGATCCGACCATCTCAGTTACATCATAAGAGCTAAAATCAATGAATCTTCTAGAAACATTCATTGAAACAGTCCAGGTTTATCGTATTCTCTGACAAGTTTCGAGTTGAAAATGTCATTTTATACACAGTGGAGACATAAATGACGTTGACCCTAAAGCGTCAGCAGCCAACCAAAGCGTGCCGCTACGGTGACTTTTGCTGTGTGTAATGCCAGCAAATGGAATCCACATTGGTAATGAGGGCTCACTGGGCGGCTCACAACTCTGACTTGTCCCTAAAGACAGGAAATGCAGAGGCTGAATTTTTCAGGGATCGATCCGGGCATAGAGTGATTGCCATTTGAGTAATTTAGGACCACGTTATTTCCAACAGCGACAGCGATAGCCGGCGGAAACTTTCACGCAGTATTGGCGGCCACGAAAATCGAATTAGAGGCTGACCGCTAGCGCAGCCGGGCGCACGCATTTCCGACGAGCACGCTTTTGCTAACCACACCCACGGAGCGGAACGCATTCCACCGTAATCAGCCTAATTCCAGAGCATCGTCTTTGGGCCGCAGCCTAATTGTTCCGCATCAATATTCGCATATCACTGCCAGCTACCGAACATACCACCAAACCACTGCTGGTTCTTGTTCTTTCAGCGTCTGCCTGCACTTAACTAATTAATTTTCGAAATCTAGTCTACGATTCACAGTTTACGCTGAAACAAAGACATCTGTTACCTTTTTTTGTACTACGTAGAACTACTGTCAGCTGATTCGTTATACCCGTGCTAAGAATCCCATTCCGTAATAAGGATGGCATGTGGATACGAGTTGACTCTTAAAAGCTGTTCTGGAGAAACAGGGATGCTCAGATATGAGCCTAAGGATAACGAAATGGGTTACACGGAGGGACATTACTGAAAGAAATTACTCACTCCAACTTTACATGGAGTGAGATCCATGTCCAAAACGAGTAAATATATCGAGGTCTGATTTGCGCCTAGTTTTTGTGGAAGAAGTGGAAAATTTTCTGAGGTTTGGAAACAAATTTTGCTTTTGTAGCTTCCGAATTATGACACTTAGTTGTATTTTCTTAATGGAACCATATTAGTCTGCTGTGACACTCATGAGTCTTCGTTCTGCTGTGATTAGATAACTTGTTCGTGGACATATTCACGTTTACACAATATCTAACGCAGTCCATATAGTTTATGTAGGTTTCGTTTATGGTGAATGTTTCCAAACTGTCTGGAAATTGAATCGAGAGGGTTAAACCAAAGGAGTGTTCTGTGAATACTGTACTCCAACGTGTCCCACCCTTTCTACATTTTGTTATGGGAACACCTTCATGGTAATAAAATCCGTCACATTTCTTCGGATAGTCGCCATGAAAACTGCGAAGTGATAATATGTTTCTAGACAGGATGATGTTTATGGATGAAGCATCGCTTACAGATGATGGTCAAATCATTCTTCATAATGTACACCGCTGATCACTTGAAAATCAACTCTGGCTGAAAGAAGTAGATTATCAGTGTCCTCGGTCTGCTAAAGTGCGGTCGAAGCTTTCTAGAATTTCATCACTCACCCCAAATATTTACAGTTTTCACATTTTCAGTCGCAGTTATTAGAAGCTATTTAACTAGATTTATGGCTATTCATGTGGTACCAACATGCCGGATGTCCCGCACATTCTGCACAGATAATCGCCGATTTTCTTCACAGAACATCTGAGGAGCATCGGATTGGTCATTCGCGAAACACAAAATGATCTGCGTGCCCACCAGACTTAACGCTTGTCGATCTTTATCTGTAGGCAACATTAAAACAAGAGGTCTACAAGATACACCGAAGACATGAACTGTCCTATAATATGGACATGTGCTGCAGTACATACAGACGAAATTCTTGATACTTAATTCGAAAATCGTAGTAATAAACACATGAACTATAACGGAAGAAAAATATAAGAGAACTTGGAGTAGAAGGCAGAGCCCAGAACTGCAACGAGGAGGCAGCCAGACAGAAGATGCTGGTCACTATACTTGTCACCGAAATCAGGCAACGAGTCACGGACTTCAGCCGTTGCAGGCCGTCTCTCCTGCTTGATCATCACCCTCCAGCAGCAGCAAGAATTCCGTGACCCCGTCCCGGGTGTCAGTTCCCTTGGGGCCAGCATTCGAGACGCCACTACGACTCTATTGACTCCCGTGTGGTCGACGATTGTGCCAGACCCTGGTCATTGCCCTGCTAAAGATGGTTTGCCTTGGCCCACAAATGAAGTCCTTCCGTTAATTCAGCGCCGAGAACCAGCATTTAAACGCTGGCCCAGCGGTGTACGTAACATTCGGGCACAGCAGGGCCACTCCCGGCGCCTGCTGTGTGTCAGCCGGGAATCCTCGCTCTGAACTCTGCCAACACCGGACCGCGTAAGAGGGACGTCTGCCTGTCGACCCAGCTCGGGCAGGCAACACCGTGCCACCCGCCCGCCCCTGCTCCTCACCGTCGATCCAGACTTCGACTGTGGTCCCCCGTGAGCGCATAGCGGTCGCATCCTGCCGTCTCAGCTCGCCTCGGATACCGGAGACGCCAGCACAGCGCTCTGTCCCCCGAGGTGCTCGTGCACGCCGCCCACCATACGTCACCGTCTGCAGCTACTACTCCGGAATATTACGAGAGAACTCCGGACCGCGCCATAGAACGGAGCACAATCAGAAGAGTGTCTGAACTGTACGGATTAGTAAAGAACTAATAAAGAGTTGTTGTATCTTTACCAGTACCTGCCTCTACTGCTGTCCACAACCCCCCTCACCCCCCCCCACCCCATCCATCTTCGACAGAGAACCCAGCCCGAACCTAGACAGCCTGCTACCAGGCTCCCGCCTTTTACAGTGGTGTCAGAAGTGTCTCCCTTCTTTAAACACGCGAACTGTTCCTGATTACGTGTTCACTTTCATGTGGTACTGCAGGGAAGGTGTTTGTAGCACATCTTCGAATTCAGCACAGCGATTTGCACCGCTGTTATCTTGTTGCTGTTTGGTCAAGTCATGTCACTGAAGTCCAATTCGAAAACTTTTCAGTAGCGCAGAGGAAACGTATGTAGTTTTATCAAAAAAGACACAACGATAATTTAGTAACTGTAAACACTGAAAACTACTTGTGCGCGTAGAAGTCTCCACATTGTGCGCTATAGCTTAATGAAAGCCACACCTTGATATATTTACTCGTTCTGGATATACTTCGGATTAGCTGTATAAGGTGTCTCATCCTGCATATGGCATTATTTTTATTCTAAGGACGTATGTTGGGGTGAATTACTAAATTAACTGCTAAGCACTGATTTGTTTAACGACTTAATAAGAAAGGAAAATTAGACTTTTAAATTAGACTATTAAAAACGTTGGTAAGAATTGAGATAATTAACTGTAAAATTTGAGTATGTTCTAAACACGAAGTTTAAAATGTAACAGCTTATTCATTTTTTCATAAATTAAATAAATTCTAGAGTTTCATACACCTGTAAGTATGGTTTGTATGCTGTGCAAAATTCATCGAAGAGTCTCTGCTACTTATGAAGAAAAGTGTACCTTCTGCCACCAGTACCTGAAAAAGTGATGAAATTTCACATGTAAAAAAAAATTTGGTTTCTCATGTCTGTGAACTTCCACTGCCATGAGTGTGAATCCTGAATCCTTCGTGGTGATGCTGACAAAGTTTTACAAATTTGTTGGTAAAAGTATAAACAGTGGAAATTGAAATGTCCTGTGGTGCCTCTCTCTCCTGCTCCAAGTCGTCCCGTTTGACGTTCTACCTCCCTTAAATGTTTCGTCAACACGGTTGGTGTTGTAGACGGTGCAGAGCGTGTATTGTGAAAGGATACGGAAAGATGTCAGCCGTGTCCTTTTCGAAGAAAGTGTCCCAGCTTTGCCAATCGCTATTTAGAGAACTCATGGAAAACCTGAATCTTGAAGACCAGACAACTTTCTTTGAATTAAAAACAGTGAGGTTGAAATTTATTCACTTATTAACCATTCGTTTCGCCTTCATAGGGCGTCTTCATGTTTCTTATAGGGTAACAAAATAAGCAAATATTACGATATGGTCCTAGCATACACGATTCTAAATGTGAATAAGGAATTGTTACTAATCTTAAAGTTTCCTTTCAAACCATTTTTACAGCCATAAGACGGCACTGTGCTAGACTGAAGCACGTGTCAAATCGGATTAACACGCAAAAGCCCAGTCAAAAGCAACTAATATAATATCGTGTAACGGAAAGATATTTTATTAGTTGGTTTTCAATAGGCCTCTGCAGACTTATGTGGTTTTACGCGTGCTTCATTCTAGCACAGAGTCATCTTATGACTTTTAAAATGTTGTAAAAGGAACATTTTAAAATTAATAACAGTTCTTTACTCACTTTTAGTATCTTGTATGCTAGGAGCATACCCAAATTTTTGCCTATTTGACCATCTCTATAAATAATCTGAGGATATCCCACAAAGGCGAAATCTGTAGGGAGACCTATACACTAACGTGGACCTCGAACCGTCGTCCATATAGGCATATTCCAGTTTAACAAATCAGTGACTGAGGTGACAGTGGTGAAGGAACCCACTGGAATAGTGATATGAAAACTTCCCACTTGCCCACCAAGCCGTTGTATGGGATTAGTAACACACCGGATTCATGAAAAAATTTCAGACAGTAGAAGAAAAACGAAACCATCAGGACAGCTAACAATTTTAGGTATGCACATTGGGTGAGTAAAATTAAGAAAGGAGATGTGAATAATGTAAATTAGGGAGTAAATATTGGAGACCTTAAATCTAAACAGCTTTCAAACCTGTTGATATGTATTATAGCACTATCCTCTATGGAGAAAAATGGGAATTTTGCCATTGCACCCAGTTGTTAAGGCATTAAAAGATTTTAAACAATGAAGGATATTAATATGAGCTGATGCGCTCCCATAACTTTCATACATTGCTAACTACTAAACCATGCATTTTAATATCCATTTTTATTACCCGTTTATTGAATTTTCCCAGTAGGGGCCAGTAAGTAGACGGCCATGTTGCCGCTCTTCAGCCTTGTACAAATAATACAGGGCTATTACAAATGATTGAAGCGATTTCATAAATTCACTGTAGCTCCATTCATTGACATATGGTCACGACACACTACAGATACGTAGAACAACTCATAAAGTTTTGTTCGGCTGAAGCCGCACTTCAGATTTCTGCCGCCAGAGCGCTCGAGAACGCAGTGAGACAAAATGGCGACAGGAGCCGAAAAAGCGTATGTCGTGCTTGAAATGCACTCACATCAGTCAGTCATAACGACACTTCAGGACGAAATTTAACAAAGATCCACCAACTGCTAACTCCATTCGGCGATGGTATGCGCAGTTTAAAGCTTCTGGATGCCTCTGTAAGGGGAAATCAACGGGTCGGCCTGCAGTGAGGGAAGAAACGGTTGAACGCGTGCGGGCAAGTTTCACGCGTAGCCCGTGGAAGTCGACGAATAAAGCAAGCAGGGAGCTAAACGTACCACAGCCGACGGTTTGGAAAATCTTACGGAAAAGGCTAAAGCAGAAGCCTTACCGTTTACAATTGCTACAATCCCTGACACCCGATGACAAAGTCAAACGCTTTGAATTTTCGGCGCGGTTGCAACAGCTCATGGAAGAGGATGCGTTCAGTGTGAAACTTGTTTCCAGTGATGAAGCAACATTTTTTCTTAATGGTGAAGTGAACAGACACAATGTGCGAATCTGGGCGGTAGAGAATCCTCACGCATTCGTGCAGCAAATTCGCAATTCACCAAAAGTTAATGTGTTTTGTGCAATCTCACAGTTTAATGTTTACGACCCCTTTTTCTTCTGCGAAAATAACGTTACAGGACACGTGCATCTGGGCACATATCGAACATTTGTGAACGCCTAAAAAAACTTTGAGTTTTTGTATGTGTGTGCAAAGCATTGTGAAAGTATCTCAAATAATAAAGTTATTGTAGAGCTGTGAAATCGCTTCAATCATTTGTAATAACCCTGTATATCAAGATAGCTTAATGAAAATGAAATCTATGATTCTATGCTAGAAAAATATTGGTAAAATACATCGTTTTGAATATTGTGAGGATGATTGACCTATAATCCGCCGGTAACATTTGTACTGATGATGTCGTGTGCAGATGGGATTGTAGAGGAAGTGATACGACTAAAGATTATTGAACTCGTATTGAGAAGGGTGAAGACAAGGGATTTTTGTGGTAATCGGCTGGTCGGATGCAGCTATGCAGAGATAAAATGAGTGGAACGGAAGAGGTAGCGTACATTATATTTGAGAAGATGGGTGTGTTTCAGGAGTTATTTCTTAGTGTGGAGAGGGGAAGTGGTTGAACCTAAGCTTGAAGAGAACTTAGTGCGACGAGATGCAAGGAAGGTTAAACGTGATGGTAGAAACGTGGCAACAGGAAAAAGTTACTGAAGATACGGTAAACAGACGGGTACTGAGATACGATTTTGTCGGAGGCGCAGGCTCGATGGTGGTCTTCCAGGCGTTTACTAGCCGGTACAGGATATATGTGAGGGAGGATTAACAGATAAGGAAAGCTAGGAGGCATTCTAGAATTAGGTTGAGGAGGTAAAATTTGAAGGGGCCGAGATTAAACAACACTTCCATAGTCTATATAGTGGACGGGACGGCTTACGGTCATGTAGATACAGTATCGGGCGAAATATATTCGGACATCCCTATGTAAGGTGGAATTGACCACTATATTTATATATATAGAGGCTGACCCGCCATTATAAACGGAGGCGGGGAGTATTGTGTTGTCAGCAGAGAAGCAGTAACAGCAAGATCCGTCGGTCAAGACACATTATCATCTTCGAACATGGACTAACCACTGAATGTCATCTGAGTAACAGATCCATCAGGAACATTTCAGGCCTTCTAAACCTGTCCATGTCGAATGTTGGTGATGTGACTGTGAAGTGGAAAAAAAATGGCTCTGAGCACTATGCGACTTAACTTCTGAGGTCATCAGTCGCCTAGAACTTAGAACTAACTAAACCTAACTAACCTAAGGACATCACACACAACCATGCCCGAGGCAGGATTCGAACCTGCGACCGTTGCGGTCGCTCGGCTCCAGACTGCAGCGCCTAGAACCGCACGGCCACTCCGGCCGGCTGAAGTGGAAACGTGAAGGAAAACCACAGCTGTATCAAAACCAGGCAGATCATATGTAGTGACGGACAGCGACCATCGAGTACTGCTGAGCGTGGTTGTCAAAAATCACATGAAATCGGCAGAAGGTATCACTCGTGAGTACCAAAACAATGCCTGCAGTCCAGCTAGCACAATGACTATACGTAAGGAATTAAAGGAAATGGGGTGTAATGGTTGAACAGTTCGTCATAAGTCACACGTTTCTGCAGTCCATCCCAGATGCTGCTTGAGATGGTGCAGAGGGTGACGCCACTGGGCAATGGAAGACTGGAAACGAGTGAGTTGGAGTGTTGCATCACACTGCACCCTGTGGTTGTGCGATGAAGGAGTCTGGGTGTGGCGAATGTCTGGAGACGTTACCTGCCATCAGCTGTAATGTCAACAGTGACGTACAGAGCTGGTGGTGTAACCACATCTGGATGTATTTCGCGGTAAGGGTGTGATCGTCTTAATGCGCTTATGAAAACTTCAACTGAAAGAATTGGCTGCCATTCCTCCACAGACATTCAGAAACCTTGTTGAAAGAGTCTGCATAGTGTTCAACAGATATTTTACGTATGATAGTCACAGAATGTGTTTCCCATCTTTGGACTTTTATTAGGTTCAATAGTTTTTCTATATTTTTCACCGTTCTTTTAGATGGTTAGTAACTTGGGGTTTCAAGTTAACTTTTGATCAAGTGTTGGTCCAAGATATTTTAATATTTCAGTTAAACGAATTGGATAGTTATGTATGGTGAAGTAGAGGTCTCGAGGACTGAAAGTGCAATATGATTTTTACATAGTTATTGTCAGATTATTTGGCGGAGTGATGGAATGGCAACACTTATTTATGTGAGGAGCTGAAATTGCCGAGATGGAATTGGACTGGAACACGCTGAAATGAAACTAAGAATTTCCCCTCTAACTTTTTTCGATATCGCTCAGAGAAAACGCTGTGTACAGTGCAAAGAAAAATCCTGTGGAACACGAAGTGTATAATGTAAGGTAGTAACTTTAGACCGAGAGCAGCTGATTAACCAGGAGGGACGGCAATAAAAGTGCGATGCCTGAAGAGGGACTGCACCGCTCGCACGATCGCCGGATGACAATAAAAGAGCGTCACCCCTTCCATCTGCCTTTAACTGGAATTTCCGGACGAATGGGCCCAATAAACGGACAGCTCTTCAACATCGCTAAAATTTTTCGATTTAATTGCTCCAGGAAACGCAACCAATAGGAAGCGGGTGATACAAAATATAAAATTTCAGCTTCTCCAGTTATCCATCAAGCTGTCCCGAAGATTTATAAACGCCAGTTTCTGACAGGGAGTGACCTTCTTTCTATTTTGCTTCACGATAACACTTTCATGTATAAATTTTGTGAAACTCTGTTCTTAATTTGAACTTCCCAAGGGATAAATATAAATCTGTACCATTCTGTTTCTCTTCCTCCATTTTAAAATTGGATGGTAAATCGTCACCCACAGTCTACAGGTATTTTACACGATACTATCAGTTAAGTGAGGTGCCAGAAAATTCGGACCGCAGAACACTTTCAGTACTAAAGAATCACCAAAGCGACTGTTTGTCTAATAACAGATTTAGTCTATTTTAACAAGTCAGACTGATGATAACCACCTCAATAGCCATTAAACAAACCCCGATAAATTAATTAATGCAACTAACAACTGATTCACATCGCAAAGAAAAATGCAGAGGCTATATGACAGAACTTCCTGTCTTGAAGTTGGCAGAACAACGTACACGGCATTAGCTCTGACAAACTATTTTCCATTCTTTTAAGTAACTGACATAATTAATCCAGTCGTTCTCTGAGATATGTAACTGATATTACTGTTAAAATATATAAGTATGATCGCAATTTGTACCAGCAAATGATTTAGGTCTGATATTTTCATGACGTAGAGTCATAGAATAAATATTTACGCGGAGGCTTGATACTTTCCCACATTCATTCATTTATTCACTCTTCATGTTCCATAAACCCCAAACAAACGATATCCTACTGCAACAAATGAAAATTTGTGACACGATATGACATGAACCATGATATCCTGCTTATGACGCGGAGATCTGACACAAAAATTCAGTTGTCACTATAGGTTCACTAAATTTCGGGTTCGGCATATCTTAATGGTTTGCACTGAAACTTCATGACATCACACCTTCATTGACATCATACCCATGTGTGGATCTCAGTGCACGTAATTAATTCCATATACGTATTTAAAAGAAAACCTTCAAGAACGTGGAATGAGTGACATTATGCATTAACTGGCAAAATCATCCACAGCAGGCTGTTTTTGTAAAGGATACCAACAACCAATAACAAGTAGGGATAATCTGTTCACAAATGATGTAGCTACTTACAGAAACTTTGGCGGCGTGCAATTGTTTCTGAGACAGTCGGAACAGGACCTCCAGTCAGATGTTTGACACGATGCCCCACTGAAAACTATTAGCGAAGGTACGAGTATATGGAATTGCCATAAATGCGAGTGGCACGGAGACACCTTAAGCAATAGAAACCAGTGCGTTGTCATCGACATGGAGTCTACACCAGAGACGAGGGTATCGTAAGGAGTCACAAGACGGCAGTTGTGATCTGTAAGCAAAAGTGATGTGACGGACATGGTGAGTAGCTATCTACGGCTGTTTGCTGATGATGCTACAGTGTACGGGAAGGTGTCGCCATTGCGTGCCGGTAGGAGGATAAAAGATGACGTATCTATAGTTTCTAGTTGGTGTAATGAATGTCAGCTATCTCTATATCTAGAGAAAGTAAGTTAATGCAGACGAGTAGGAAAAACAATCACTCAGCGTTCTAGTACTGCTTGACATGATCACGACGATTAAATATCTAGCTGTAACGCAGCAAAGCGATCTGAAATGGAACGAGCATGTAAGGAGGGTAGGCGACTGGTCGACTTCGGTCTATTGGGGGAATTTTATGTAAGTCTGGTTCATCTGAAAAGGTGACTACTCGTGTATTTGGTATATTGTCCTTTAGGAAAACATCGAAGCTATTCAGAGGGGAGCTGCTACATTTGCAAATGGTAGGTTCGACCAGCACTCAAGTATTATGGAGATTCTTCGTGAACTTAAATGGAAATACCTATATGGAAGGGGACGTTCTCTTCAAAAAACTCTATCGTCAAAATTTAGAGATCCGGCATTTGAAGCTCAATGACGAACGATTCTGCTGCTGCCAACGCCCGTTTCCCGTAAGGACTACGAACATAAGATAAAAGAAATTACTGCTCCATTTGCGAGTGGAACAGGAATTGAATGACTGGTAGTGGTAGGAGGTACCCTCTGCAACGCTGCATCTGGTGGCTTGCGGAGTATACACACTATGTTATCAAAAGTATTCGGACACCTGGCTGAAACCGACTTACAAGATCGTGGCGCTCTCCATCGGCAATGCTGCAATTCAATATGGTGTTGGCCCATCCATAGCCTTGAAGACAGCTTCCTCTCTCGCAGGCATCGATCATTCAGGTGCTGGAAGGTTTCTTGGGGAATGTCAGCACGTTTCTCAACACTGAGAAGACGTATCGATGTCGGTCGGTGAGGCCTGGCACGAAGTCGGCGTTACAAAACATCCCGAAGGTGTTCTATAGGATTCCGGTGAGGACTCCATGCAGGCCAGTCCATTACTGGGATGTTACAGTCGTGTAACCACTCCGCCACAGGACTTGCATTATGAACAGGTGCTCGTTCGTGTTGAAAAATGCAGTCACCATCCCCGAATTGCTCTTCAGTAGTGGGAAGCAAGAAGTTGCTCAAAACATCAATGTAGGCCTGTGCTCTGACAGTGCCACGCCAGACGACAAGGGGTGCAAGGCACCTCCATGAAAAACACAACCACACTGTAACACCACCGCCTCCGAATTTTACTGTTGGCACTTCATACGCTGGCAGTTGCCGACACCAAATGGTTCAAATGGCTCTAAGCACTATGGGACTTAACATCCGAGGTCATCAGTCCCCTAGACATAGAATTACATTAACCTAACTAACCTAAGGACATCACACACATCCATGCCCGAGGCAGGATTCGAACCTGCGACCGCAGCAGCAGCTCGGTTCCGGACTGAAGCGCCTAGAACCGCTCGGTCACACGGCCGGCACCGACACCCTACCATCAGATCACCACATTGTGTACCGTGATTCGCCACTCGACACAATGTTTTCCACTATTCAATCGCCCAATGTTTATCTCCTTACACCATGCGAGGCGTCGTTTGGCATTTACCGACTTCATGTGTGGCTTATGAGCAGCCGCTCGACCATGAAATCCAAATTGCCTCACCTCCCGCCTAACTGATGTAGTACTTGCAGTGGATCCTGATGCAGTTTGGAATTCCTCTGTGAGGGTCTGACTATATGTCTGCCTATTACACATTACGACTCTCTTCAACTGTCGGCGGTCTCTATCAGTCAACAGACGATGTCGGCCTGTACGCTTTTGTGCTGTACGTGTCCCTTCACGTTTCCTCTACACTGTGACATCGAAAACAGTGGACCTTGCGATGTTTAGGAGTGTGGAAATCTAGCGTACAGACGTATGATACTAGTGACACCCTATCACCTGATCACGTTCGAAGTCGGTGAGTACCACGGAGCGCCCCATTCTGCTCTCTCACGATATCTAATGTCTACTCAGGTCGCCGATGTGGAGTACCTGGCAGTAGGTGGCAGCACAATGCTCCTAATATGGAAAACGTATGTTTTTGGAGGTGTCCGGATACTTTTGATCTCATAGTGTATGC
Source organism: Schistocerca cancellata (assembly GCF_023864275.1). NCBI lineage: Eukaryota > Metazoa > Arthropoda > Insecta > Orthoptera > Acrididae > Schistocerca > Schistocerca cancellata. The sequence goes on from NC_064629.1 coordinate 398,711,245, forward strand.
ATACGTTCATGTAGATGAGTCCCAAACATACAATCATGTTTCTCCTGTAATGTGAGAACCTAACTGCCGGAGTTTATATCGCTTAATGTAAATGTTTGTACAATAGCGATATTCTTAAAATAATTTTTATAACATCTTCTTCTTTCTCCTCTTTGGTCGAATGAATGATATGTTACCAGTTAATCTTCCCGCATAAAGTAGAAATTTTTGATGTTTCCCAGCATCAATATCTCTCACTATATCTGCTCTAGTACGTCCTTCAATGCTTTTAGTAAATACATTTCTGATATATGAATTTGGTCCTTTCATAAGCACTTACTAATTTTCACTTGACAGCATTTTCAAAGCCCCTCTTTAACTAAATTTCACCATAATCCAATTTTTTTTACAAATTTCCAATGTTCTGTTAATTTGTTTAATTATCACATTTAAATTCGCCCGCCTTATCAAAGTCGATCTATCACTCAAATGTGATCTGACGGTGTAAGCAGTAAAACACATAACGTTTCTTCTGATATAATAATCTGAATAAAATTTATCCTCGTGATATTCTTAAGGATAAGACAGACAGTTTCTGTTTTCTTACTATTTTTTTATATAATTTAAAGCTGTATTTTATGTATTTATTCCAACCTCTACATGCTATACAAATCCCACCAATAATGAAACATGGTCAACGAATACGCAGAAGTTGCAGATCATCATATTCGCTAATTATATGCATCCATAGCATCTTTTTTCGGTCCTACATCGTATTATCTGGGAGTACTTATTAATTTCTCTTACTCCTGTGGGTGATCTTTAGGGTTAGAGCTAGGCTCTTTTCTCCATTCACTTTGTTCGAGATGTTGCAGTCTTCCAATAAGGAACTCTTGGATGTGTGTACACGGACAAGAATCGTCTGAAACAGAGTCCCAACTGTAACGCGGGTGTCTGAATAACATTCTTTTCACGTGAAACGAGCATAAGCTTTTTATACACTACTGGCCATTAAATTTGCTACACCACGAACATGACGTGCTACACTCGCGAAATTTAACCGACAGGAAGAAGATGCTGTGATATGCAAATGATTAGCTGTTCAGAGCATTAACACAAGGTTGGCGCCAGTGGCGTCACCTACAACGTGCTGACATGAGGAAAGTACCAAATGATTTTTCATACACAAACAGCAGTTGTCAGGCATTGCCTGGTGAAACGTTGTTGTGATGCCTCGTGTAAGGAGGGGAAATGCGTACCATCACGTTTCCGACTTTGATAAAGGTCGGATTGTAGCCTATCGCGATTGCGGTTTATCGTATCGCGACATTGCAGCTCGCGTTGGTCGAAATCCAATGAATGTTAGCAGAATATGGAATCGGTGGGTTCAGGAGGGTAATACGGAATGCCGTGCTGGATCCCAACGGCCTCGTATCATTAGCAGTCGAGATTACAGGCTTCTTATCCGCATGGCTGCAACGGATCGTGCAGCCACGTCTCGATCCCTGAGTCAACAGATGGGGACGTTCGCAAGACAACAACCAGCTACACGAACAGTTCGACGACGTTTGCAGCAGCATGGACAATCAGCTCGGAGACCATGGCTGCGGTTACCTTTGACGCTGCATCACAGAATGGAACGCCTGTGATGGTGTACTCAACAACGAACCTGGGTGCACGAATGGCAAAACGTCATTTTTTCAGATGAATCCTGGTTCTGTTTACAGCATCATGATGGTCGCATCCATGTTTGGCGACATCGCGGTGAACGCACATTGGAAGCGTGCATTCGTCATCGCCACACTGGCGTATCACCCGACGTGATGGTATGGGGCGCCATTGGTTAAATGTCTCGGTCACCTCTTGTTCGCATAGACGGCACTTTGAACAGTGGACGTTACATTTCAGATGTGTTACGACCCGTGGCTCTACCCTTCATTCGATCCCTGCGAAACCCTACATTTCAGCAGGATAATACACGACCGCATGTTGCAGGTTCTGTACGGGCGTTTTTGGATACAGAAAATGTTCGACTGCTGCCCTGGCCACCACATTCTCCAGATCTCTCACCAACTGAAAACGTCTGGTCGTTGGTGACCAAGCAACTGCCTCGTCACGATACGCCAGTCACTACTCTTGATGAACTGTGGAATTGTGTTGAAGCTGCATGGGCAGCAGTACCTGTACACGCGATCCAAGTTCTATTTGACCAGGCGTATCAAGGCCGTTATTACGGCCAGAGGTGGTTGTTCTGGGTACTGATTTCTCAGGATCTATGCACCCAAATTGCGTGGAAATGTAATCACATGTCATTTGTTGTATAATATATTTGTCAAATGAATACCCGTTTATCATCTTCATTTATTCTTGGTGTAGCAATTTTAATGGCCAGTAGTTTAGAATATCCGGATCTGAGAACTCCCCTGCACTAATATGAGATGGATAGAAATGTACCATGGATCTCTGTAGAATAGTTCTCGTCATAAACCACTATCTAATGGACACAAGGATACGCTAAAGAGGACTGAGGACAGAAATCCCATAACTGTGATGTTCTGGTGCCAAAACTATTGCCGGCCGCGGTGGTCTAGCGGTTCTGGCGCTGCAGTCCGGAACCGCCGGACTGCTACGGTCGCAGGTTCGAATCCTGCCTCGGGCATGGGTGTGTGTGATGTCCTTAGGTTAGTTAGGTTTAAGTAGTTCTAAGTTCTAGGGGACTTATGACCTAAGATGTTGAGTCCCATAGTGCTCAGAGCCATTTGAACCATTTTTGAACCAAAACTATCGACGAAATCCTTCCCGTAGAGGGGAATCTGCTGCTGATATTCTTTGCTCCCATTGCAAGTAATGGGATTAGTAATGGTTATCATGCAGGATACCCATAATCGTACTTTAGCTTACACGATGTTGGCGGAGCACTTGTATCGAACTTGTGCTAGGGTTTGTCTTAATATCCTGTATAACTCTGTCCTCCATATCTGGTGGACACACAATCCGCCGCCTCCCTGCACGCTCGTCTATCTGAAAGGACCCATGATCACATAAACGCCCGAAAAGGGCTTTAAATATTGTGTACTGTGGTTGATTTCCATCAGCCTGGCCTTACACAAACACCACCTCGGCTTGTTCCCGACATGAATACCGGACTTACTGATTACAATACGCTGCGTCTGTCACACATCCTGCAACACTAAGAGGAAACGTACACACACCATATAACAGTTGCAACTGTCACCTGCCCTTTTGCGCAAGAAGAGGTTGCGCTAGCAGTCTCAGAGCTCAAAAACAAGAAAGCACGTGGACCAGATGTTATCCAGTCGGAACCACTGAAAAAATTTGTGCCGCAGATCACCCGGTTCCTAACTACATTACTGAACGATGCCTTACGGCTGGCCGGGTACCTACAGTATAGGAAACCTCCAAAGCAGTCATTACTAAGAAATCAGCAGACAGGGATCCTTCAGATCCAAAGACTTACAGGCCACTATGCTTAATAAAACTGCTGTGTAAGCGCTTGAAAACACACAGATCTCTCAGGGGTATAAGCCAACACTAATTCGGCTTCAGTACTGGGAAATCAATAGATGATGCCGTCAACCAGGCCCTATACATAGTTAATACTATAACACAGAAATACGCCATAGCAGTAATGATTGACATTGCCGGGACGTTCGATAACCTCTGGGGGCCCGCAGTGTTTCAAAAGTTAAGATATCTGCAGGTACCACAATCACCCTACAACACATTCCTAGGCTACTGTAAAGACCGGGTAGACGAATGGCTGATGGAATGCCGGAAATTAGTTAAAAGAATTAGCAAAGGATGTCCTCAAGGGTCGATCTGCTACTCCATAGAACCGCTCCTACAACTTCTACATGAGGATGACAGTTCAGACCAAATTGTCCCCGACGCAGGTGACCTATTAGTTGTCACTGCCAACAACATTGCCGAGCTAGAAGAGAAAGCCACTGGAGTACTACAAAGAATTATTCGATAGTGTCACAACAATAAATTCAGGATAGCAGAAAAGGAAACAACTTACACGTTACTGAAAGGATCACTCCAAAGGAAACCTTGACTTAAAATTGGGGACACAAACATCAAATGAGAACATGTTACGCACTATCTTGGGGTACACATAGATGAGTAAATCGATTTCCACGAATACATAAGGCTAACAACAGACAAAGCAGAAAAATCGTACATAAACTGGTGATGATAAATTCAAAACGCACAAACTACCTCTACCAGTCATACGGACATACCGCTGTGCTCTCTTCGAATCAGCAGTCAGCTTCGCAGCTAGCAGGTAGGCACACAGACCGAACCTGGTCACCAACAAAGCATCAGTTTGACGAGGGCAGAGAAGTGTCATACTCAGGCTATCTGGAGCCTTCGGCATCGTCTCACTGGATGCACTGTGCGTGGTGCTCGGAATATGCCCCATAGATATCACGATCAATTAAAGAGTTGCAAGGTTATGGTTAAAGATAGGGAGACTAGATAAGGTACACACGATAACTGGAGTACCGATACAGACGACAGGACACCATAAATGTTGGCGTTTGGGCACATGGCAAGGTGACTGGGATGTAAGTGATAAGGGACGATGACTGCGCGACTTCCTCCCTGACGTAAGGGGGCGGTTGAGGATGAAACATATCGATTCCAGCCGCGATATGGTACATTTCCTGACCGGACACGGACCTTATCCACGCACTTAAACACCTGAGTCTGAGACAGACAAAAAAAATGGTTCAAATGGTTCAAATGGCTCTGAGCACTATGGGACTTAACTTCTGAGGTCATCAGTCCCCTAGAACTTAGAACTACTTAAACCTAACTAACCTAATGACATCACACACATCCATGCCCGAGGCAGGATTCGAACCTACGATCGTAGCGGTCGCGCGGTTCCAGAATGTAGCGCCTAGAACCGCTCGGCCACCCCGGCCGGCTGAGACAGACATCTACAAGTACATGAGGGGGAGAATGTTCCCTAGAATACACTGTCTTTTTCTGCGGACGATACGCAAACAATAGACATACACTACACTTAGACTACACAGAAACAGAGATATAGACATACACAGCAATAAGAGACGAACAACAATGGGCTCAACTAAACGTATTGACAAACAGTATTTCAAAAGCAACACATGAAGAGTACCAGCGGACACGACATAAGAGACATGCCTAAATGCAACGTAACAACAATCTCCAGTGGGCAGACAACGATACCCACAATGACAGAAGAAACAGTGACAATGAAGTGAAACAGGAGGAGGAAGACGAGATGTGGCAGTAAATAAGCATAAGGTGCTGGTGATGTAGCCAAGAAATCATCAAATGCCGTACACGGATTAGCACCTAAAGTTAATACATACTGAAACCTGATACTCAAATAAGGCAGAATTCGGTTACGATTGTGGACGGGGCCCTAATCATTTACTATTGGTTGGCTTTTCTTTTAATCGCACACAATTTATTAAAAAATCAACAACAAATTAAAATAATGGCAATAGTTTAAGAACTGTTTCGCGGCTGAAGGCCTTAATGACAGTAAATTAAGAATTGATTAAACTTGCTGCAACTTACAATTTCAGTTATTAAAATATAAAAGACAAGTGACCAAGGTCTTAAAGCTCGCTGCAAAAATACTATTGCCAAATTAAAGTTTTAGGACAAGTAAGGACAATCATGGCTGAAGGCCTTTAACGCCAAGAATGGCAATTATTAAAAAAAATTACAAACATACTGTCAACAGCAAGGCAATAGCAAAATTTACTTTAAAAGACAGGCAACTGATCACCAAACAGGTGAGACAAAATGAGGGTAAACTTGGTAGCACAATCGTTTAAACCTGCTGTAACGCCAAGAATGGCAATTATACTAAAAAAAATTTAGAAACATACAATAAAACAGCAAAGATAATAACAATGTTAATTCAAAAGAACAAGCAGTCTGGTTGGCGAAGTGATTCACGCAACTGCGTGGTAAAGCTGGCACGGAAGCTCAGCGTGTTGGTCAGAGAGCTGCCTGCTCTCTGTACTAAAAACAAGAAATTGAGTGAAGGGATCAACGATGTGCTTAATCGGGTGTTGTGCGACGTCCGCCAAGACCAAATGCCACGAACAATAACGTAAGAAATGAAAAAGGAAGTAAGCAGGAGATCCCGGATCTAGTCCTGGTCTGACACACATTTCCACTCGTCGCCACTGATTCCGCATGAAGACCCGATTTCACTTTTCTTCCCTTTCTCTCGCATGCACCTTCAATTCACATAACACACACATTTATCATAAGGTAAAGCGATTAGTAATTCGTTTTTGCCGCGAAATGTCCTTGAGCACTCCACATGGATATCTGAATAGGGTTACTTTCAAATCAGAAACAATTTCCACCAATTCTCCCACATAAATTTGCCGTCAAGAAACTGGAAAAGTACGCAAAACAGGAAATAAACTACAAGAGAAGTAGCTTATTGCGCAAACTACACTGTCAAATCGTGGGCTTTGCGTGACTTGGAAATTTTATTGAGGGTTGAAAACTTCGTGCGAACCCAGTGTACGCGTATACTGAATTTAAACCTGGCCAACAAGCTATACCACTGTAAAAAGACAGGTTATATTTTAACGTTGTTACCGAAAATCAAGAACCGTTTTTGACAGATTTACTTCAAGTTTTTACAGAATACCCTAATAAATGTTCGCAAGGATATAGGCTATACGTTTTGTAATGAATGTGATATATAGATGTATACCGGAGGTCCCAAAAAACGCCGAAAAACTTTAGGGACAGGTTCGATATACAAAAACAAGGAAAAAATATCTAGTAAACAATGGCACTAAAGAGCAGACCTTAAGAGATAATGAGCACTTGTTCATCTTCGATATTGTGAAAAACATCTCTGATACTGCAAGCTCTTTGCTTTTCATGTTTTAGTAGGATAAGTATTTACCAAAACAGTAAATAAAAGCTAGGAAACATGGACTCTAAAGTGCATACCTTTAGAGCTAAGAACTCTTCTCCAATAGATGATATGTGCTTCACACTAGCGGCGATGAAGAACTGCCCATAGCTATTGAAGTACGCATTTTAGACACCATGTCTACTAGACATTATTGTTGTTCTGGTGAATGCTTCCTCCTCCCAAAATACGGAAAGCAAAGACCTTACAGTACAAGAGATCTGTTTCATAGCATCAAAGATAAACAAGTGTTCTTTCGTCTTAAGGCACGCAATTTAGAGCCGTGGTTTACCACTTATTTTTCAATTATTTCTCTATAAGGAACTTGTTCCTTAAGTTAGTCGGTGTTTTTTGGGACACACCGTAAATATTACATAAAACGGAAAGGTTCGTAGTATAAAACTCGAATTTACTTCAAATTTTTAAATGAAACTCTAATAAACGTCTGGACGCACATAGACTACACATTTTAAATATATATATATATATATATATATATATATATATATATATATTATAAATATATGTGTACTATAGAAGGGGAAACGTTGTTAGCAAAAATCTCGAAAAGTTCTTGACCGTTCTACTTCAAAATTTTACACGGTACATTAATAATCGCTCGAACACATACAGGTTACATACTTTTCAATATATGTGTTTCATAAATATATGTATAGAGATATATAAAAGGGAAACGTTGTTAGGATAAATCTCGCTAAGTTCTAGATCGATTTAATTCAAACTGTTACGCGATACTCTACTGCGGACGGGACATAAGCTATGAAACGTCCCCTTAGAAAAATTATACATGACTGTGTTTAAACTGACACACAATATTTTTAGCGCAACGAAATCTGACTTTCAAAAATCTCTACAAAAGAATGGCCCTGGCTAACATTAACCTATACCTTTCACAAATCACTTACCTCACCAAAAATCTTCGTTACTCGTACTACTGCAATACAGCGAGCGCCACTACTGGCAGCTAAATAAAAGATTCAAACTACTGAAGGCACTAACTACTGATAGGCATAGTTAGCAAATGAAAGATTTTGATAGCGAACAAACAATGTATTTACCTTAATAGTGTTCAAAAGTCAAAAATATATAGCAGTTCATGACATCCAGTCTTACAAATTTCAAAACTCCGCCCCCCACATCCACCACTGCTGGCGGCTCACCTACAACTGCGCAACGCTACGTGCTGTTAACATCCAGTTGCCCAACACTACAATGGCAGACAACAATGCAAACTAGCCTCAGCATGCACGCAGCACAGCCAGTGATTTTCATACAGAGCAAATACGTTACGTGGCGTTACCAATAAGAAAACCTAAACAGCCTACTTACATAGCCCCCCATTGCTCCCCACAAAAAATTTTACAAATTGTTTTGGGCAGTGGCCAATATTGATTTGATAAAATTTTTCATAATTACAATAACAAAGATATCGAATGCACACACTTATTGATCTGCATGGAAATCCACTACTTCCGTGTGCATGTTCTTTTACTGCTCAGACTTTGAGAAAAACACTGCAATTTTACTGTGATGAACGACCAGGACTGTCTTTATGGACTGTGAGAAAATTTTAGCTTTTGACCAACATTGTATCAATAAGTGTATGCATTTGATTTCTTTGTTATTGTAATTACGAAAAATTTTTTCAAATCTGTATTTGCCATTGTCCAAAACAAATTGTAAAATTTTTTGTGGGGAGCATGGGGGCTATGTAAGTAGGCTGTGTAGGTTTTTATTGGTAACGCCACGTAGCGCTCTGTATGAAAATTACTGGCTGTGCTGTGTGCAGTCTGTGGCTGGTTTGCATTGTTGTAGGCTATTGTAGTGTTGGGCAGCTGGATGTTAACAGCGCATAGCGTTGGGCAGTTGAAGGTGAACTGCCAGCAGTGGTGGATATGGGGAGAGAAATGGCGGAGTTTTGAAATTTGTGTCCTTTGCTTTTGTGTTATCCCACTATGTGTTTGTGTACCCTTGTGTATTTGTGTTCTTCCTGTCCTTATGTGTTTAGTTAATAAGATTTATGTTGTAGAATTTTTCTAGTACTAAGCTACATTCACCATGATGAGGAATACTGTTATCCTCAAACATAATTTGCATTTATAATGTGTCATTTTCTTTGTAAAGATGTTATTAATTCTGTTCTGTTTCAATTCTCATGTGTGAAATTAATGTTTCGAAAACTATTCTCATTATTTTATTTATTCACTTATGTCATAATTCCTGTAACACTGATGTATATGTCTATTTCTATTCTTTTGTAAAGCCTGTATTAATACAAATGTTATCTGTATTGTTATGTTTTTAATGATGTATTTTGTACATTTGTTATTGTATTCTTATGTTATAAAATTGTAATTGACACCAGTTCATCAAATTAAGTAACTTGTAAGTTACATTTCACTGGTCATAGTATATGGACAATATGTGAGAAGTAGGACTGTTAGTGTTTGCACGTGTGTTAATAATTCAGCAAGGGACTGGATAACAGCAATGCTAGTTCTATGGACAATTAATAAAAACTTTGTGAGTGCACAAGTGTTGGTTTATGGACTTGCTATATTGTCCACAATACTCTTCGATGGTGATTGTGCACCTGCACAGTCGCAACAGATGGATGTTGGCCGTCTCTACAAGGACTGAAGTGGGTCTGCACCTTCGATGGCCCACCAGTACCATTATTTCTACAAGGACTGCAGTGGGTCTGCACCTCTGGTGGCCCACCAATACCATAATCTCTACTAGGACTACAGTGGGTCTGCTCTGTGATGACCTACCTACCAATATTCTTCAAAACTTCGACTGACTCTGCTGTGGGTTTGCTCTGTTGTGGCCCATTACCTGTCTGCATGTCAAGAGTCAGCACTGTCTTTCCGTTGGAAGGACAACACTACTTCATCAAGACTGCATGGAAATCCACTACTTCCGTGTGTATTTTCTTTTACTGCTCAGACTTTGAGAAAAACACTGCAATTTTACTGTGATGAACGACCAGGACTGTCTTTATGGACTGTGAGAAAATTTTAGTTTTTGACCAACATTGTGTCAATAAGTGTATGCATTTGATTTCTTTGTTATGGTAATTACGAAAAAATTTTTCAAATCATTGTTGGCCACTGCCGAAAACAATTTGTAAAATTTTTTGTGGGGAGCATGGGGGCTATGTAAGTAGGCTGTTTAGGTTTTTATATTGGTAACGCCACGTAGCGCTCTGTATGAAAATCACTGGCTGTGCTGTGTGCAGTCTGTGGCTGGTTTGCATCGTTGTTGGCTATTGTAGTGTTGGGCTGTTTGCTGTTAACAGCGCGTAGCGTTGCGCACTTGGAGGTGAGCCGCCAGCAGTGGCGGATGTGGGGAGAGAAATGGCGGAGTTTTGAAATTTGTAAGAATGAAAAGTCCCCTTAGAAAAATTGTAAATGACTGTGTTTAAACTGACACACAATATTTTTAGCGCAACGTAATCTGACTTTCAAAAATCCCTACAAAAGAATGGCCCTGACTAACATTAACCTATACCCTTCACAAATCACTTACTTCACCAAAAATCTTCGTTACTCGAACTACTGCAACACAGTGAGTGCCACTACTGCCAGCTAAATAAAAGATTCAAACTACTGAAGGCACTAACTACTGATAGGCATAGTTAGCAAATGAAAGATTTTGATAGTGAATAAACAATGTATTTACCTTAATAGTGTTCAAAAGTCATGACATCCAGTCTTACAAATTTCAAAACTCCGCCATTTCTCTCCCCACATCCACCACTGCTGGCGGCTCACCTACTACTGCGCAACGCTACGTGCTGTTAACATCCAGCTGCCCAACACTACAATGGCAGACAACAATGCAAACTAGCCACAGACTGCACACAGCACAGCCGGTGATTTTCATACAGAGCAAATACGTTACGTGGCGTTACCAATAAGAAAACCTAAACAGCGTACTAACAGCTATAACAGTGTACAGATTTTCTGTTAAAACCGACTGTTAGAATAAAAGTGCTGCACTGTGAAAATGTGTGGTCTCGTTTTCTTTCTCGCAGACAGTTGTAACTTAGATACCAGGGCATTTAAAACATTAGACAAGTAATTTCTTACGCGTGTATTCTTCGTCCTTATACAGGATGTTTCACAATTCATGTTGCACGCTTCTAGGGGTTGTAGAGGAGACTTTGAGGTCAAGTTTCACATAGGAACCCATTCCGGAAACGTCATTCAACGACGCTACAGAGCGTAAACGTTAGAGGTGCCGGCGCTTGTAAGTGTATCTACAGTATATACAGGGTGATTCTGTGATGATGTTATAAACTTTGTAGGCTGATAGAGATGGATAAATGTGTCAATCTGAAGTAAGGGTCTCTGTACCGGAAACTGGTGAGTCGCAAGTTATAAGCGAAAATCGTTCTGATATCTGTGACAGAGAAATACATGTACTGGTACTGTTGTTGCTAAGATTATAAGGTTGGCAGCATTCAGAGGTGGCAAAATGGACCGAGAGAAAGAAAAAATATCCATTAACTATGGGCTCTAAAATGCATACCTAGGGAGCTACGAGCACTTGTTCATCTTCGCTAGTGTGAAACAGAGCTCTCATACTGATCAAGTGGTCTTAGCTCTTAGGATGTGTGTTTTGGAGCCCATGTTAACTGGGAATTTTTTCTCGTTTTGGTCCGTACTAGCACCTCTGAAAGTTTCCCTCCCAACAATCTTAGCATCAACAGTACTTGAACATGTATTCCACTGTCACAGGTATCAGAACATTTTTGCTTACAACTTTCTACTAGTATCCAGAATGAGATTTTCACTCTGCAGCGGAGATGTGCGCTGATATGAAACTTCCTGGCCGATTAAAACTGTGTGCCCGACCGAGACTCGAACTCGGGACCTTTGCCTTTCGCGGGCAAGTGCTCTACCAACTGAGCTACCGAAGCACGGCTCACGCCTGGTACTCACAGCTTTACTTCTGCCAGTAAAGTTTGGAAGGTAGGAGACGAGATACTGGCAGAAGTAAAGCTGTGAGTACCGGGCGTGAGTCGTGCTTCGGTAGCTCAATTGGTAGAGCACTTGCCCGCGAAAGGCAAAGGTCCCGACTTCGAGTCTCGGTCGGGCACACAGTTTTAATCGGCCAGGAAGTTTCTACTAGTTTGTTTCCGGCACAGGTACCCTTACCTCAAATTTATGTATTTATCCTCCTCCATCATTCTAGAAAGTTTATAACATCATCACGGAATCACTCTATATATACATAGATTTACAGGCGCCGGCGCCTGTAAATTTAATGTTCTGTAGCGTCCCTGAATTATGTTGCCAGACAAGGGCTCCTATGTGGAACTTGATATAGTAAGACTGCTCTACAACCACTAGAAACATGTAACGTGGATAGTGAAACACCCAGTATATAACTTTAAACGAAAACTGTATACACAACAGTGTGCTTTTTGCTTCCTTCGTTACCGTCAACTGTAAGAGGAAAGTGAGATACTTCTTTTTTGGCTTATCGATTTATGATGAGAACACTACTGTACTATGGAATCTGAATCGTCCGAAACTTTGCAGACTTACCCTTTCACAGATTAAAGCAGTGAGACATACTGTCACTGAAGCTACTATCCTCACAGATCTAGTAACTGGAGAAGCCTCTCCTGTACCCCTTACCTTAATAATCCCCACCGATTTACGTATTCATTTTAAGTGATTACATTTCCCAGCCGAGGTTACGTTTCCAGTAAAAATAAACAATGCTCAGTGTCAGGGAAACAGAGAGATGGATAGAGAGGGGCAGGGGGGAGGGGAAGTATACAGAGAGAGGGAGAAGGAGGAATGTGGCAGAGAGAGGGGCGAGGAGAAGATGGAGAGTGATTGGGGAGGGGGCAGAGGGGGAGAGGAGGAGATGGACAGAGAGAGGGGGGGAGGTGGAGTAGGAGATCGACAAAAAGAGGGGGAGGGGGAGATGGACATAGAGAGGTAGGGAGAAGGCGATTATGACATATGTACAATTTCGACACATAGTTATAACTGCGAAGCGTTGACATGTTCGCTAGTTAGTAACATAGGTGACGAAAGGTATAACTGAAAAAAGTGAGGTAGGGTAAGACTGAGGGTAATGGAACTGCACATCCGGCCAACCCCAGGTGTCGGCTAAATGTCATGTGCATCGCTCTGGCCCTTGTGAAAAGCTTGTTATTAAATGGCTTCAAGTTGGCCGAAGAATTGTTTTGCGGTTAGAAATCTGATTTCTAAATCTCTGGTTTAGCAAAATGAATATACCTGAAACCTTCAAGTGATCCATATTTCTTCTACGTATACTAGTACAACTTTCTTTCACGTCACGTAAAACAAGTATTAGCAGTGATTAAGTTGCACCCTGTGCAAATTTCTACTAGACGGCTTTCTCTTTCATTCCTATCCCCCAGCCTGCATTAGATCTACAGTCCCCCATCGCAATAAAATTTGCTCCTCCATAAACAGTCTGAATGATTTCTCTTATCTCGTTATACATTCTTTCAATCGCTTCATCAGCTGCAGAGGTATTGGGCGTACCAACTTTCACAGGAGCTTTTACAGACGCTGAAAATGCGATGTCAGAATTAAGGAAGATTATCTTTGGCAGGGATGGGCGAAGATATGGTGTTGTCTATTAGATGTAGCAACGCTAGAAGCTATAGAAAACAACAGGGTCTGGAGAAGACCGACACTTGGTGCAGTTGTCACTCTTAGTAAAAAAATCCAACGTATTACGCAAATATAGGCGGAAAGACCCGTTGTTGTACCATTACTCGATGCCGAACACTTGCTGAAAGCGTTCACATCCATTAAATATGCGTACAGAGCGCTTTTAAAGTGGAACGACTACATAAGATTAAAGGCAGGAAAAGCAGATGCCAGTCAGATTCGGTGAAAGAATCCTCAGGAATCGCAGTCCACACTCGAATGAGGTAGGTTAGAAAGCCCTCTTTCGGTCGATACTTGCAGGTGTGGGACCTGTACAACATAGGATTCAAAAAGCGAATAAAGATGATTCATAGAAGAGCAGCACAGCTTCGTTTCATTCAGCGTGAAAGTGTCATGGATATGCTCACACAACTCCAGTGGCAGCTGCTACAAAAGAGGCGTTGTGTATCATTTTGTGGTTTACTGTTAGCACTACGAGGGCGTACGTTCTTGGAACAATGAAGCAATATATTGCTTCCTCCTACATATATCTTGCGAAATGATCATGAAAGTAAAAATTAGAGAGATCGAGGTCGGCTGGAAACTTGCCAACAGTCGTTATTCCCGTGCATCATTCGTGCCTGGAATAGGAAAGAAGGAAAGAGATATTGGTACACTATGTCCACACACCATAAGGTGGCAGCTTTGTTTCACCCAAGACTAGAAAGTACACCGAAGTGAATCTTGTTGACTGATAGTGGAGAGAGTTTTTGCAGGGTCTGGAACAAGGAGGGCAGAAGTACTGTCTGACCAAAGCAGCGGTTAATGATGACAGGTGTACTCAGATAAATCACTTTACAGGAAATTACCCGCATAAGGATCGTAGTACACCCCTCCATTCTTTTAAATAGATATTAGGTAATCAGATGTAGAAGGAGGAGACTAGAGGGGCAAGACAGTTTCTGAGCCATCTTGTAAGTTGATTGCATCGGGGCAGGTATGTACTCAGTGGCAAACCTATTGTTCTCCTTTGATTGACAGGTACTTAACCTATTGTTCTCCTTTGATTGACAGATCCTTAGCTGAATGTTTTGTTAAGTGGTTTTCCATGTTGCGATTGACCCCCCCCCCCTCATCCTTTCCCATTCCCCTCCCCCTCAGGAAGGGGCTGCTAGGCCATTTTGTTAGTGTAGGTTGCCTACATCAGGGGCAGGTATACACTCAGGGGTGAAACTATTGTTCCCTTTGATTGACAGGTACTTCACCTATTGTTCTGTTAATTGGTTTTCCATTTTACAGCCCTTAACCTACTGTTCCCCCACCCCCTCCCACTCCCCCTTCGCTGCTAGAGATACACTTTTATGAGTTATTGGAATAGACCCTGTCCCTACTATCCATTTGATAGACTACCTAATTGCCGGCCGCGGTGGTCTAGTGGTTCTGGCGCTGCAGTCTGGAACCGCAGGACTGCTACGGTCGCAGGTTCGAATCCTGCCTCGGGCATGGGTGTGTGTGATGTCCTTAGGTTAGTTAGGTTTAAGTAGTTCTAAGTTCTAGGGGACTTATGACCTAAGATGTTGAGTCCCATAGTGCTCAGAGCCATTTGAACCATTTAGACTACCTAATTAAACTGATCAGTTAGTTAACTTCTCTGGTGGGAAAGTGCCACGCCCCTGCCCCCCCCCCCCTCCCCCAGCACGCATCCCTGGTGGGAAGTTCAAATTGCATCAGGACAATACAACCATTACTAACCTAAGAAAATGGTGGGAAGATAATTTAGGTCACATTGACTACTTAAGTAAAATGATCAATTAGTTAACCTCTTTGGTAAGAAAGTTCTATGCCCCCCTGCTGGGAAGTTCAAATCCCATCTGGACAATGCAACATCTACTAACCTAAGAAAATGGTGGGAAGATAATTAAGGTCATGTTGTCTACATAATTAAAATGATAAATTAATTAACCTCTCTGGTGGTAAAGTGATCACCCCTCTAGCGGGAAGTTCTAATTCCATCGGAACAATGCAACCTCAACTAACCTAAGAAAATGGTGGAAGATAATTTAGGTCTCATTGACTACATAATTAAATTGATCAATTAGTTAACCTCTCTGGTGGGAAGGTGTCACACCCCGCTGGTGGGAAGTACAATTTCCATCAGAACAATGCAACCTCTACTAACCTAAGAAAATGGTGGGAAAAAAGGGCACCTGCACCAACCTAAGTCATCTGACAGTCACCTCTTCCTGGGAATTGGCGGGAAAAAGACTCACTTGCTCGATCATTGTTTACTTGAACAATTTAGAGGATTCAAGGGACTGTATGGAATATATTAAAATTGGTGGAGTGGGAGGATCTCACAACAGGAAATTCAACGGTATATTGTTTATTTATAAAAAAACATCAGTTTTTGGGGACTGGATTTCTCTTGCTCATCATTCCCTGCTGTCTGGAAACAAGTTGGTCTTATAAGAAGTAATTACATGGATAAAACATGATGCATAACCTAATGATCGACACTGTACTCTGGGTGCCTTAACCTAATGTTTGGGCCTTTGTTGGCACTTAGCCTATTGTTCTGTCAAGTGGTTTTCCATGTCACCCCCAATTTCCTTAAAATATTCTACCACCACTGATACCAAATTAAGTAGTTAGCTATGTCCTCCCACCATTTGCTGGTACACTTTTCAAATTTCACATGCTTTTGAACACCTTTTGTGGAGCATTCTTCTTTGCCACACACCCTCTTACACTTTTGTACTGTGTTTTACATAAAAATTATGCAAATTAACCTAGTGTTCTGCACTTAACCTACTGTTGTGCTCCATGTCACCCACTCACGCACTCCCACCCATTAACTACTGTACCGCTAACACCACATTGAAATAATAAATTTATGCAAATTAATTAAATTAGTATTCTTGACATGTATGCGGTAGTTTTCTTAATTCGCAGCATCCTATTGGTCGGTGATACCAATGGAATACGGCTTAAACAAAAGTTGCCAATAAAAAACACATGCTGTCACTCAATGCACGACGCCCCCGCCGTCCCCGTTGCAGCCACCGAAGCCGCCGCCGCTGCTGTGAGCCACCGCTGAAGCCAGCGCGAGCCATCGCTCTCACACCGCTGCATCTCGAGACTCGGGGATTACAAGAACACACGTATTTTAGCATGATTCGCCATAATACACTTCTGGAAACTGAAATAAGAACACCGTGAATTCATTGTCCCAGGAAGGGGAAACTTTATTGACACATTCCTGGGGTCAGATACATCACATGATCACACTGACAGAACCACAGGCACATAGACACAGGCAACAGAGCATGCACATTGTCGGCACTAGTACAGTGTATATCCACCTTTCGCAGCAATGCAGGCTGCTATTCTCCCATGGAGACGATCGTAGAGATGCTGGATGTAGTCCTGTGGAACGGCTTGCCATGCCATTTCCACCTGGCGCCTCAGTTGGACCAGCGTTCGTGCTGGACGTGCAGACCGCGTGAGACGACGCTTCATCCAGTCCCAAACATGCTCAATGGGGGACAGATCCGGAGATCTTGCTGGCCAGGGTAGTTGACTTACACCTTCTAGAGCACGTTGGGTGGCACGGGATACATGTGGACGTGCATTGTCCTGTTGGAACAGCAAGTTCCCTTGCCGGTCTCGGAATGGTAGAACGATGGGTTCGATGACGGTTTGGATGTACCGTGCACTATTCAGTGTCCCCTCGACGATCACCAGTGGTGTACGGCCAGTGTAGGAGATCGCTCCCCACACCATGATGCCGGGTGTTGGCCCTGTGTGCCTCGGTCGTATGCAGTCCTGATTGTGGCGCTCACCTGCACGGCGCCAAACACGCATACGACCATCATTGGCACCAAGGCAGAAGCGACTCTCATCGCTGAAGACGACACGTCTCCATTCGTCCCTCCATTCACGCCTGTCGCGACACCACTGGAGGCGGGCTGCACGATGTTGGGGCGTGAGCGGAAGACGGCCTAACGGTGTGCGGGACCGTAGCCTAGCTTCATGGAGACGGTTGCGAATGGTCCTCGCCGATACCCCAGGAGCAACAGTGTCCCTAATTTGCTGGGAAGTGGCGGTGCGGTCCCCTACGGCACTGCATAGGATCCTACGGTCTTGGCGTGCATCCGTGCGTCGCTGTGGTCCGGTCCCAGGTCGACGGGCACGTGCACCTTCCGCCGACCACTCATGACAACATCGATGTACTGTGGAGACCTCACGCCCCACGTGTTGAGCAATTCGGCGGTACGTCCACCCGGCCTCCCGCATGCCCACTATACACCCTCGCTCAAAGTCCGTCAACTGCACATACGGTTCACGTCCACGCTGTCGCGGCATGCTACCAGTGTTAAAGACTGCGATGGAGCTCCGTATGCCACGGCAAACTGGCTGACACTGACGGCGGCGGTGCACAAATGCTGCGCAGCTAGCGCCATTCGACGGCCAACACCGCGGTTCCTGGTGTGTCCGCTGTGCCGTGCGTGTGATCATTGCTTGTACAGCCATCTCGCAGTGTCCGGAGCAAGTATGGTGGGTCTGACACACCGGTGTCAATGTGTTCTTTTTTCCATTTCCAGGAGTGTATTATACAATTTTCGCGGTAGCTCTCGATATCAAGCACAAGACAGCATCCTGGTGATACGACCTGTTGTGCAGCCATTCATGAACAACATTCCAGGGATGTTTTCCAACAGGATAACGGTGACTCACATTCCACCGTTGTAGCCCAACAAGCTCTACAGTGTGTCGACATATTGCCTTGGCCTGCTCGATCACCAGGTCCGTCTCTAATTGAGCATATGTGGGTCATCATCGGACGACAACTCCAGCGTCATCCACAACCAACATTTATCGTCCCTGTACTGACCGGCCAAGTGCAAGAGGCATGGAACTCCATCCCACAAACTGATATCCGGCACCTGTACAGGACAATGCATGCGCGTTTGCATGTTTGCATTCAACATTCTGGCGGTTACACCGGTTGTAAATATACCAGAGTTTCAAATTTGCGATGGCTTATCTCGCGCTGATAATGTATTCTTGTAACGTTGATCACTTAAATTTGTTGTCTAGACAGAAGTGTTCTCGAAACTTCGTTACTCTTTTTGCAATTTTTCCTTTCGTTTATTTATTCTAAATTATGTGCTTTTCTTGTTGAAACGGCCAACGACTAGAGTATTTCCCTTGTCGCTTGAAATCTTAAAATCCCCGAGGGGGGTAGCCGTGCGGTCTGAGGCGCCTTGCCAGGGCTCGCGCGACTACCTCCGTCGGAGGTTCGAGTCCTCCTCCCACGGGCATGGGTGTGTGTGTTGTCCTTAGCCTAAGTTAGTTTAAGTTAAAGCCGTGTGTAAGCCTAGGGACCGATGACCTCAGCAGTTTCGTCACATAGAAACTTACCACAAATTTCCACAAAAATTTTCTTAACATCACTGCCAGTTTATGTAAGAAAGTCTATAAAACTTACACCCAGAAATTTTTTGGTTTTATTAAACTTTCTCACATATAAAAACTGTCTCAGGGTTTTGGACTGCCTCACGTTTGTATCTTGCCTGTAAATATCTTTCTCAATGTTGGTGCGCTGCTTCGATAAAATCTCCCATACTATTCGAATGAAACTCCGAAACAAATCTCAGTCTTGAAATCTATGTGATGAGGTACGTTATTTCGGTAGTCAATGCACTATCGATATTATGGATACTATGCATGCACAAACTGGCAGTGGCCACTATATCTTAACTGCATTTAATTGAGAACCGAAAATGTGATGAAAATTCAGTTAAGTTGACGAACAACTTCTCCTCGTACAGTAGTAGAAATCAGTACGAAGGCAGGATTCTTACGAAGCTGACGGTTAAGTTTTTGAAGCATACACGTATCCAATTTGTTATGAAAGTAGTAGATACACATGAGACGTAATCAGTCATGACGAAATTATATAGTCTCTTTCCCGAAACAAGTAACAAAATAAGGCATTTGCATTTCCTGAATGGAAATTGGCACAAAAGCGCTCACTGTCCTGTTGTGGTATTGCATTGTTTGTACTTTGCCCAAACTCCATTCTACCTAATTACCTCTTAAATTCTCTTCAGCAGTGACTTTGTTAGTGCTTGTAGCTCTTTCGGTGAAACTGTTGTCCAGTCCTCTCGTATCGCTCTTTGGAGCTCACATACGGCCTAAAATTGCTTCCAGTGCGATAAATACGACTTGCAAGTATTTCCCAAAGGTTTTCCACAGGGCTGAGAACCGGGTTACGTCCAGGCCAGGGCAAGTCATCCGTATCTTCATCTCCAAGCCACATTCTGGTTGTAACAAAAACAAGTACAGATGCAATATCTTGTTGAAACAGGGGAGTATCGTCCCATAGGTCCTCATACATATTTTAATCAGTTTTGTCTCTAGCATATCAGTGTTAGAGTTCATTCTAGTGTCCAGCCGAGTAATGTGTGATTTAACTTTAGCACAGTAGTCTGCCCAAATCATAACACTTCCACCACCAAAATTTCTGCTCATGGTTACCAGCTACTCTGTTCTCAGATCATGCCAGTAATAATGAAATCCATCTGTCCAATCTATCCATCTAGCTCATACTTCTCCTCATCACTGACGATCACTTTATCCTACTCTGAAGTGCATACAATTTTATTTTTTTTATTTTTATTTATTTATTTGTTTATTAATTTTATTTATTTATTTATTTATTTTCAGCATACTGTAATCCAGCCTTTCTATGTTTGAGTGCTAGAATAGGTTTCTGCAGCCATTTCTTGAATTCAAAATGTTTGTCATTGACAGAATTTCTCATAGACGTCTGGCTGTTTTCCTGGAACTGTAAATCAGCAACAAGTAGAGAAAAATAACGAATTTTTGTCTTTGCTTTGTGCGAAAGTAACCGTTTCGATGCCTAACATAATTTTCTGCTTTGCTCAAATTTTACGATCTCCCCATAACGTGCACCCATTCAAACGGAATTATCAATCATTTACTTGAACGGTTTAACATCTTGCTGATTTGAAGATTAAAGAGTCTCCTTTCCTTTTACATCACATGATAATTATTTTCCACGGGCCAGTGTCACAGTCGTGGTTTATGAACAAGACTCGCTCCGGCGGCCGTAAAGGCACGTACGCATACACCAACACCTCACAGACCAGACTGCCTTTATACAAGGTTTCACCCTCTAGCATCTAAATCGTACATGTCTTTTCGTATAGTTTTTCAGGTTAGAGGGTCTCGGGGAAACACAGAAAGGGCTTCACTCTCAAACGGTGCAAGTCGAACACAGGATGATCGTAGATCTAGGAACCATTGGTATAGCAGTTGTTAACTGTCGTAGCTCTGTTAGGGAAGTGCCAGAGCTGCAAATCGTTATAGGCAATGGACGGTGGCTAAGGCCGGAGATAAGTTCAGCCGAAATTTTTGCGAAGTATCTGTCGATGATCAGAATGGACAAACTAAATAAAGTGGCGGTGTCATGATCGTTATAAGTAGTTTATCTTGTAGTGAAACCTAGGTAGACACTTCCTATGAATTGATATGGGTAGAGGTCATTCTTGGCAACAAGAATAAAATAACAATTGGATCAACCTACCAACTCATACGGTACAACTGCAGGAAGGTCCAAAGAAAGGTATAGTCTAATTGCAAACACGAGCCGACTGATCCTATTATAGTTTATTTATTTATTTAACCTGGCAAGATTAGGGCCATCAGGCCCTCTCTTACATCTAACCAGGCATTCTACTTATTTTACATTCATACGTTTTAGTAGGCATGTTAAACTACATCTAGTACAAAAAGTGAATTAAACAATTAGAAAGGTACACCTGGAAAAATACATACATATAGAGTTTATGTTCGTAGATCATAAGTACTGTTATGATTAGACATTATTGAAGAGACAAATTTTAGATAGGAGTGCTGGCAGCAGGGAGTATGAGGGAGACTCATGGTGAAGGGAGGAGAAGAATAGACATGAAGAAACATAATTAAGGAAATATAAAGGAAAGGAAGATTGCCTGGCTAATAGAGATAGATGAAGAGGAAGGCATTCAGGAGCAGGATAGGAGACGCTAGCTTTGCTGTTTGACAGATGAGAGGATTGGCCTGGTACATTAATTTTGTGGAGAACTTTACGAGGATGATAGTAGGAAATGCTTCAACTTCTTCTTAAAAGCAGCAGGAGATTGAATTTTGCGCAAGGTAAGGCGCAGTTTGTTCCTGAGGCGGATAGCGGCAACTGAGAAGGAGTTTGCAAAAGTTTTTGTTTTGTGAGTGGGCACAGTTAGGATACCAAATAAGAGTGACCTCGTGTTTCGATTATGATGGCATGACTGGTTTTTAATCTCTGAAGCGAGGTACTGGGGTGCTTGCGCGACGAGGAGTCTGTGAAGTAGACATAGAGTGTGGTAGTCACGCAATTTGTCCGGCCGCAGCCATCCTAGCTCGGAGTATGAAGCACTAACATGATCATATCGGTGAATGTTGCAGGTGTAACGCACACAGGCATTCATGGTTAGCTCTAGCCGTCTTTTGTTTTCACTACTCGTGCCTTGTTGAATCACATCACAATAGTGATTGCACGAGCTGGCGTTTCAACTCCTGGGGAAATATGTTCCGAAACTTTTTGAGAGCATAGAGACAAGCAGACGTCTTTCGGCACACTGCGACTGTATTCTCCGCCCAGTTGAGATGCTCTGCTCATCCAAAGTTACACCCAAGTTCTTCACTGTTTTCTGATATGGTATTGGAGTACCGTCGAGCAGAATAGGAGGTAGCCGTTCTCGGAAATCTGAACTTATTAATTTCTAATGGGCTATTAAGATTACTTGCGTCTTTTTTGCACCCAGGCTTTTCGCCCATGTCACTACTGAAGACAGATCATCATTCATATGAGCGATTGCAGTGTTTACGTCTTCGGGTCTGACGCTTAGGTAGAGCTGGAGGTCGTCGGCATAGAAATGATATTTACAGGAGGACAGAACCGACGAAATATCGTTGACATATAAAGAAAACAAAAGTGGTCCTAAGACTGATCCTTGTGGCACTCTCGAGGAAACATGTTTCCAGGAAGATTTTTCATTTACGCAGACAACACATTGCTGTCTGTCTTTTAAGTAGCTTTCAAACCATCTCATTGCACTATTATAGTTAGTGGTGACTTTAATGTAGCTTCGATATATTGGCGAAAACACATATTTAAATATGGGAGATCGCATAAAACGTAGTCGCAAATTGTATTAAACACATTCTTTCAAATATATTTCGAGCAGTTACTTCGTCAGTCCACTCGAACAGTCAACGGCTGTGAAAACACACTTGACCTCTTAGCGGCAGATAATCCTGGGCTTATAAGGTTTGTCAAAATGGATACCGTGATTAGCGAACACGGGGTTGTCACAGCGAGAATGAATATTGTAACCCCCAAGTCCTCCAAGAATAAATGAAAAATATGCGTAATAAAAAAAGTAGGTAACGATTCATTTGACGCCTTCCTGAGAGACAATCTCCACTCCTTCCAAATTAACAATGTAAGTATAGACCAGATTTAGCTTGAATTCAAAGAAAAAGTATCAACAGCAATTGCGAGAGATTTAAAACTTTCCCCGTGTACATATTGTTCCACAAAATTTCGGGCGAACTGCCGGATGTTTGCCGCTTCCTGTCACAATATTTCGGCGCACAGTCTTCTTGCCATCTTCAGGTGGTACTGGTGAAAACGTACTGATCTCTGGTATTTAAGGCCCCGCCGGCACGTGCATGGTGGATTCACTTGGCGTTGCGGGTGCAATGCTTGAGCACGTTTGATTCTGCTGCGCCGTGCGCCCTCCGTGGTGAAAACTCGCCGCATCGATATCAATTCGATTGTCTTCCCGTTGTTCCATCACAGAACTGCGCCCGCTACGGAGGGCACGAAGTTTTTCAACGATTGGATTCCGTGCCGAATTCAATTGAACTCCGCTGTCTCGATTAATAAGCGACTCACTGTCAGACAGTCGTATTTTCACGGATTCATTAATAACAGAAATCCAAAAGTTAGACGTATGGGCCACAATTTTGGTGTCACTCTAATTCATTACATGACCAGTGATAATACAGTGTTCGGCGATGGAAGATTTTCAATGCTGAAGGAAGCGAGTATGCCGCTGATGTTCTGCAATACGATCCTGCACATTGCACGTCGTTTGGCCTACATAACATATGCCGCATTCGCACGGAATCCTGTAAACACCTGCCTTGCGAAATTCTTGGTCGTCTTTGACAGATCCCAACTGCAACGAAATTTTTGCAGGAGGGCGAAAGTTGCTTTAACTTTATATTTTCTTAGTATTCTGTCTATTTGCGCTGAGATATTACCAATATATTTTAAATTGGCAGTCGTTTTAAAGGCCTCTCCCTCTTCTTTGCTCTGTCGCTTAAAGGTGTGCAGCTCTCTCTCCACTTGCTGGGACGAATACCCATTCTTCAGAAACACAGTCGGCAGGTGCTCCATTTCCGTTTGCAAACTATCGTTGTCAGAGATGACGTGGGCTCGGTGAATCAAGGTCTTCAAAACATCCATCGTTTGTGCCGGATGGTGGCAACTAACAGCTTGCAAGTAAAGGACTGTGTGTGGGGGGGCTTTCCATATACTGAATGACCAAGTGTGCCATCGCTCTTCCGCCGCACCAAGACATCTAAAAACGGCAGGCGACCTTTCTTCTCCAACTCCATAGCAAATTTTATGTTTTCATGTATTGAGTTAAGATGACGATCCAAACCATGAGGCCAAACTATAAACGTATCGTCAACATATCGCCAAAATACTGTTGAATTAAAAGTGGCCGAGGCGAGTGCTCGCTCCACAAAATCTTCCATAAAAAGATGTGCCATCAGGGGAGATAAAGGACTCCCCATGGCGGCATACTCGCTTCCTTCAGACTTGTAAATCTGCCATCACCGAACACTGTATTTCCACTGGTCATGTAATGAATTACAGTGACACCAAAAGTGTGGCCCATACGTCAAACTTTTTCTGTTATTAATGAATCCGTGGAAATAAGACTGTCTGACAGTGAATCTCTTATTAATCGAGACGGCGGATTCCAGTTGAATTCGGCATGGAATTCAGTCGTTGAAAAACTTCGTGACCTCCGTAGCCGGCGTATTTCTGTGATGGAACCGGACGAAGACAATCGAATTGATGTCGATGTGGCGAGTTTTCACTACGGAGGGCGCGCGGCGCAGCAGAATCGAACGCGCTCAAGCAGCGCATAAGCAACGTCAAGTTAATCCACCACGCATGTGCCGGCGGGGCCTTAAATACCAGAGCTCAATGCGTTTCCGCCAGTACCATCTGAAGATGGCCAGCAGACTCTGCGCCGAAATATTGTGGCAGGAAGTTACAAGCATTCGGCAGTTCTGCAAAAATTTTGTGGAACAGCAATTGAGAGATTTATGCCCAATAAATTAACAAGAGACAATGCCAAATTTAAACGATAGCAAAATCATCAGCGTTGTCGATTTTTATAGAAGCTCGAAACTTCTATGCGAGATGCTTATAATAGTTCCCACAAGGAAACTTTGTTTCAACACTTAGCTGAAAATCCAAACAGATTCTGGTCGTATGTAAAGTATGGTATCGGCAGGACACAATCAGCGGCTTCCATGCGTGATATCAGTGGAAATACCATCAATGGCAGCACTGCAGAAGCAGAGCTACTGAACACAGCCATCTGAAATTCCTTCACTAAAGAAGACGAAGTAAATATTCCAGAACTCGAAACATTAACTGCTGCCAACGTGAGTAACTTACAAGTGGATCTCCTCGGAGTAGTGAAGCGACTTAAAGCACACAATAAAAGCAAGTCTTCCGGGCTAGATTGTATACCAATCAGGTTCCTTTCAGAGTATGCTGATGCAATAACTCCACACCTAACAGTCACATACAACCGCTCGCTCAACGAAAGATCCATTCCCAAAGACTGGAAAGCTGCGCACGTCACACCATTATTCAAGAAAAGGAATAGGTGTAATACACTAACGTCGAATACACTAACACACTAGTAATACACTAACGTCGAAATGCGGCAGGATTTTGGAACATGTATTGTGTTCGAACATTTTGAATTACCTCGAAGAGAACGGTCTATTGACGCATAGTCAACACGGTTTTAGGACACATCGTTCTTGTGAAACACAATTAGCTCTTAACCCACACGAAGTGCTGAGCGCTATCGATAAGTGATTTTAATTTGATTTCGTATTTCTAGGTTTCCAGAAGGCTTTTGACACCGTACCTCAGAAGCACTTGTAATCAAGTTGCTATCTTATGCAACTTAGCGTCATTTGTGTGACTGGATTTGTGCTTTTCTGTCAGAGGGGTCACATTTCGTAGTAATTGACGGAAAGTCATCGGAAAAACAGAAGTGATTTCTAGCGTCCCCCAAGATAGTGTTATAGGCCCTCTGCTGTTCCTTATCTATATGAACGATTTAGAAAACAATCTGAGCAGCCGTTTTATGTTGTTTCCAGATGAGGCTGTGGTTTATTGTCTACTCATGTCTTCTGAAGGTCAGCACCAATTCCAAACGATTTAGACAGGATTCCTGTATGGCGATAAAATTGAAAATTGATCCTAATTAACAAAAAGTGTGATGTCATTCAAATGAGTGCTAAAAGGAATCCACTGAACTTCGATTACACGGTAAATCAATCAAACCTAAAGACCGTCAATTCAACTAAATACCTAGGAATACCTAGAAATTACAGTTGTCAACAACTTCAATTGGAAAGAACGCACAGAAATTGCTGGGGGCAAGATGAACCAAATAGTGCCTTATTGGGAGAAAATGCAACAGATCTGTTGAAAAGACTGCCTACACGACACTTGCCTGTCCTGTTTTGGAGTATTGCTACGCGGTGTGTGATCCTTACCAGATCGGATTAACGGAATACATCGGGAAAGTGGAAAGGAGGGAAGCACGTTTTGTATTATAGAGAAACGGTGGAGGGTTTGTCACGGACATGATACTGGATTTGCGATGGAACTCATTAACAACAAAGGTGTTTTTCGTGACGGCAGGATCTTCTCACGAAATTTCTGCTCCGAATGGGAAAATATGTTTTTGATGTCGACGTATAAAGAGGGAAGCGATCATAATAACAAAATAAGGGAAATCAGAGCTCGCACGGGAAGATACATGTGCTCGTTTTTTCCGCGTGCTGTTCTAGAGTGGAATAATAGAGATTTATTGTGAAATTGGTTAGATGACCTCTCTGTCAGGCACTTAAGTGTGGCTTGCAAGGTAACCATGTAGATGTAGATGTACGACTGTCATCAAATGGGATACCATTTGATTACGTTTCTTGGTTTTCTGGAACCCATATTATTGGCTCTACACTATGCACAATTATTCCAACGGACAATGTCAATTTTTCAGGAAACAGCCATGCCTCTGTACTGATTTCCACTACTGTGTGGATTACAGATCGTTATACAACATTATGTAGTGTTCCTCTACTTGCAATTTGCTATTCAATCCATCGACAGGTTCAGAATCTTTTTCGATAGTCCTTAAAAGAGTTAACGCAGCCATTTTACGCACGCCGATTTTCGCAAAGAAATTGTGTGGTTTGCGAGTCAAATAAAGCCGACAACGGCCGCTGGAGAGAGTTGAGAGCGCAAATGACCTTAACCTTCTCGTCCTGTGTGCCGACGGCGCTCTCTCTCGTGAGGTCGGATGTCACGTCCGCGTCCACGTCGACGTTAGCTGCCTCGTCAGGTGTGAGGACGGCTTTAGGCACAGTTAGCATTGACACAACATGGTATGCGATACGACACGCAATGTGACGCGCGATACGACCTAGGAGCAAATAACACTGATGGACTGCGTACAAATGTAGTGGTTCACACTAGGACGAGAGCGGTACAACACCGATACATTTCTCTGCATATCACCCGGTGCAACACGGAGTGCTGTTTGTGCTCCTCGCAACTACACTCCTGGAAATTGAAATAAGAACACCGTGAATTCATTGTCCCAGGAAGGGGAAACTTTATTGACACATTCCTGGGGTCAGATACATCACATGATCACACTGACAGAACCACAGGCACATAGACACAGGCAACAGAGCATGCACAATGTCGGCACTAGTACAGTGTATATCCACCTTTCGCAGCAATGCAGGCTGCTATTCTCCCATGGAGACGATCGTAGAGATGCTGGATGTAGTCCTGTGGAACGGCTTGCCATGCCATTTCCACCTGGCGCCTCAGTTGGACCAGCGTTCGTGCTGGACGTGCAGACCGCGTGAGACGACGCTTCATCCAGTCCCAAACATGCTCAATGGGGGACAGATCCGGAGATCTTGCTGGCCAGGGTAGTTGACTTACACCTTCTAGAGCACGTTGGGTGGCACGGGATACATGCGGACGTGCATTGTACTGTTGGAACAGCAAGTTCCCTTGCCGGTCTAGGAATGGTAGAACGATGGGTTCGATGACGGTTTGGATGTACCGTGCACTATTCAGTGTCCCCTCGACGATCACCAGTGGTGTACGGCCAGTGTAGGAGATCGCTCCCCACACCATGATGCCGGGTGTTGGCCCTGTGTGCCTCGGTCGTATGCAATCCTGATTGTGGCGCTCACCTGCACGGCGCCAAACACGCATACGACCATCATTGGCACCAAGGCAGAAGCGACTCTCATCGCTGAAGACGACACGTCTCCATTCGTCCCTCCATTCACGCCTGTCGCGACACCACTGGAGGCGGGCTGCACGATGTTGGGTCGTGAGCGGAAGACGGCCTAACGGTGTGCGGGACCGTAGCCCAGCTTCATGGAGACGGTTGCGAATGGTCCTCGCCGATACCCCAGGAGCAACAGTGTCCCTAATTTGCTGGGAAGTGGCGGTGCGGTCCCGTACGGCACTGCGTAGGATCCTACGGTCTTGGCGTGCATCCGTGCGTCGCTGCGGTCCGGTCCCAGGTCGACGGGCACGTGCACCTTCCGCCGACCACTGGCGACAACATCGATGTACTGTGGAGACCTCACGCCCCACGTGTTGAGCAATTCGGCGGTACGTCCACCCGGCCTCCCGCATGTCCACTATACGCCCTCGCTCAAAGTCCGTCAACTGCACATACGGTTCACATCCACGCTGTCGCGGCATGCTACCAGTGTTAAAGACTGCGATGGAGCTCCGTATGCCACGGCAAACTGGCTGACACTGACGGCGGCGGTGCACAAATGCTGCGCAGCTAGCGCCATTCGACGGCCAACACCGCGGTTCCTGGTGTGTCCGCTGTGCCATGCGTGTGATCATTGCTTGTACAGCCCTCTCGCAGTGTCCGGAGCAAGTATGGTGGGTCTGACACACCGGTGTCAATGTGTTCTTTTTTCCATTTCCAGGAGTGTATATCGTATGACACACGGGGAGGATAAATTGAAGTCATCTGATGTGCGTCAAAACTAATTGTTTCGTGTAGGTGAAGCAAAACTATGCCGTTTTTGTAATTAGTTGCTCACCAAATCTTCAACTTCACGTGTAAAAAAATTAAAACCAGTGTTCTGCGATTTGTGCGAGTTCCCCTCGATGCAGTTATTTTCATTCGATTCTGAGGGTACAATTCGATAAAAAAATGTTTCTTTTGCATCAGATAGTCTGATACCATGGTTCGTAATGAAATGGCTTTCTTTCCGCTATTGCCCATTGTTTTGTGACAGTTCGAAATTAATAAAAACATACCACATATTTTGAAAAGTTTGCAGAAAAAAAGTAATCGCTGGCCAGTTTGCCTTTGGTCCTTTTTAGGTCATAGATTTGTGCACACCAAATGTAGCTAACATATCAAAATGGCTTTCAACACTGGAAGGAGAGCTATAGCTCTTTCCAGTCCCGAGTACATACGTCATATATTTGGAGCTTGTGTGCGCTGAGTCTGGCAGCTACGCACCACACCCGGTGCTGCTGCCGCCTGCTGTACCCTGTTGCTTGAAGTATCCCTGCTGTGGGAGCACCGGTGTCGCGCGGATAAGCATCGAGTCAGGCGACCATTATTGCATCCTGTTGTATGGCATCTGGCATGGCCTGAGTGTGAACAGCGCCTCACCCTGTGTTAGTTTCATCTAAGGTTGAAAGCTAGATGCAATCTTGTGCCACACCACCCGCCCGATCACCTGCCAGGTAAGTCTGTTCGTCGCTATGCCTGACGGTTTTGTTCACGCGTTCGCTGTTGAAGTGTATCACTGAGATCGCTTCGTATGAGCGCAACGGTCTCATTATTCGTCTACGAATTTCTCCCTGTTAATTTCACACTTATTGTGGCGTGGAAGTAACACTTTGCTCAGGAGAGTGAAGCTGGTAAATAGAGAAAATCACAACAGTAATAGGCGACCGGGGTGGCCGAGTGGTTCTAGGCGCTACAATCTGGAACCGCGCGACCGCTACGGTCGCAGTTTCGAATCCTGCCTCGGGCATGGATGTGTGTGATGTCCTTAGGTTAGTTAGGTTTGAGTAATTCTAAGTTCTAGGGGACTGATGACCTCAGAAGATGAGTCCCATAGTGCACAAAGTCATTTGAACCATTTTTGAACAACAGTAATATTAAAGGGCATACACACTTCCCAGCCGAGCTGTTCATGTGATGATGGTGCTTGCAAGTGTGTATGTAGCTAGCGAATGGCTCATGAGCCGTTCGGTCCAAGCCACCTGTCGTCAGATTTACGGCTGAGAGAAAAGGGGAGCGCAGTACTGATGGCACTATTGCATACTCGCAAGTGCCTATGCGCTCGTCAGCAACAGAGTACAGCTGAATTTCGCCGCATCAGCTCTTCCCCCAAGCAGCCCACGAGTCGTTGCACGCAAGCGCACACCTACCGTAAACAACTAGCTTGCATTCACTTCGTTGTTCTGTTCTAGATTTATGACTTTGCCCACCAGAGCGCAAACGTTTATTGTAGATGAGGCTAGCGTTGATCGTCTGATTTATGTCTTAGACAATTTTTTGGAGATTTTGCGAGTAAATAAGAGTGACGTAGTGGTGTAAGCAACGGTTTTTAACAGCGGAGCAGCGGTGACTGGTAGGCTGGTAGCCATTAGCAAGCGCCAGTTAGCGGCGCAGGTGGCCGGGCTGTGTGATGTGGCTGTGAGTCACGTGCGCCCGACCGCATCACGCAAGACGGACGCAGCGCTGCGGTCGGCTCAGAATTCGGGCCGTGCCGTTTCCGCGGCGCAGTTACTCGCGCACCATCGACTCGCCTCAGCCGCTCGCCCGGCAGTCCGTTTCTGGATGAAACGGTACACTTCCCTACTACTGCAGCACTACGTCATTCTAAAACTCGGCCAAATGGTCACGTACTTCCTCGCTTCCACATCGATTCCCCAAGCGATCGTCTTCATGCCGCAAGTAGATTTTATATTTTTCCTGCCCCAATTCGGAAGCAATAGATGCATTTCAGTTTTCTGTTGCGGAAGCTAAATATACTGCAAGGAAATCGTTTAAAAATGGAGTAAGATCACTTGTCATATATGTTAGTAAAAAGATAATGAATTTCTTTTTCTATTGTAGGTATTGTGTACCAAAACTCAGTCTCTATTTGTAAGTAGCATACCTGTGAATTTATGTTATTCGGTTAAAGTAATAAAATCACTTTCAGTCCTGCATTTAGATTTTACGAAAGAAAAATGTATATTGGTTGTGAATGCACTGCTCTGTGACAAAATAAGACAAAAATAATAAATTTAAAAAGTAGGTGTTATTCACCAAAAGTTTAGAACGTCTTCAAAGTGAACTCTATATAGTTTAGAAAGTAATTGGAATATGTGTAGTATTGAGAACACACAGTGAAAAATACCTAAAAATTATGAAAACAGAGCCACTGCGCTGTGACAGTGTAGGTCGTTGCCGAATGTAGACGTGCTGCTACGTCTAATACGATATATCGTTGTATCCTTGTAATGAAGTAAGTAATCATTTATTCAATATAGTAACGTGTATTAAATCATTACAGCATATTCTAAACACATTCTAGTCCTAAACTGCCGGAAATAAAAACAGAAATTACCCTATTTGTCAAAGACTTGCTGACACTACGGTAGTCAGCTTCCCACAAGCAGATGCTGCCACATACTGGTAACATGCAGAAACGAAAACAAATTATGCACAGAAAGCTAATGGCGCTAGTATATGCTACAACGAGGCACAGCATTCCCTGAGCTAGAAAAAATGAAATTTGGTAGTAGCATGTAAGCTACTTATGGACTGATGGGGTTGTAGCAAGTCAGACAGGCGTCGTGGAAGTTCAGTTCTGGCAAGAGACGACGTTTACCCTTTCTAGAGCTATGATTATGACCTGAATATTTTCAGTAGATGATGTAGCTGGGACTGAGACACATAGTTCAGAGAGTTTTTTTTATGGGTAATAGGTCAGTGAATCGCTTGAACGTTGACGAAATGTCTTCCAAAGCATGCTGAGAGTTACATAATCGTGGATTTGGAGAACACACGTATTGCTGGCGTTTTTAAAATCTATATCTATGCCTCGTCTTTACTATGCAGTGAAGCAACTCGGAGACCTCAGAGATCGACTCTCTGCCTGATAGAGGTGGGCGAGTAACATAAAGTAAATTAATGAACAAAATCCGATTTACACGTCAGCTAAGTACCTACGCACATTTCACTCACTCATTTATGTATCCAACAGTAAGTTTTTTTTTTCCTTTATTGAATTTCGATTCCCCCCGAAGGGGGCGGGCTGGCAGCAGCTTGTTACGCTGCTCTGCAGCCTACAGTCTTTTTAAAACTGCATTAAAGGTGTAACATCAAAAAGTATACGTATGACTGAAAGGAACTTACACTGCAGATTACACAAAGGAGGATTAATTATTAGAGTTATAGAACTGTTCACAACCTCTGCCGAAAGATTCGGCTTTCCAGGTACTGCAATCAAAGCTTCTAATCTTCCTGGTCTGCATATGTTTCATTGGAATTTAACCACACGTGATTCGTGTGGAAGTTCACGAATAGCACTTTGTATTTTGTCAAACTACATTTTGTTGACAATCTGAAGAATCGTGAAGAACTAATTCCTAACCAATAGCCTTCAAACATATTCATTATTAGATGACAGACTGCAGAAATAATGTCATTTCAAATTGAGACTTTGTTGTTGTTGTGTTCTTCAATCCAGAGACTGGTTTGATGCAACTCTCCATGCTACTCTATCCTGTGCAAGCTTCTTCATCTCCCAGTACGTACTGCAACCTACATCCTTCTCAATGTGCTTAGTGTATTCATCTCTTGGCCTACTTCTTCGATTTTTACCTTCCACGCTGCCCTCCAATACTGAATTAGTTACCCGATCCCTTCTTCTAGTCAAGTTGTGCCACAAATTTCTCTTCTGCCCAATTCTATTCAATACCTTCTCATTAGTTATGTGATCTACCCATTGTAATGGTACCTGAATTACGTAACCATTATGGTACCTCATCTGAACCTCTTGATACCAGTAATATTCTACTGTGTTTCTGTAAAGTAGTTTACATATTTCTGAGACAACATTCAGATTTGATTTCATTTGTGATACATCGATATGTTTATATTGCAATGATATTATTCTTATGTGTATTCTTTCTTTTGTCACTATGATCTTTGACGTACTTGTAACTCTGATTTTTGGGCGCGTAAGCGATTATTAGTTAGTTGTTAAGTTGTTAGAGAGTCGGACGTCTTGGACGTCATGTTGGAAAGACGCGTATTGTAGTCCGCTTATAAAATGTGAACTTTAACAGTGACTGTGAGGAAGATGTTTTCAAGAATGTTTTGTATTGTGAAGTGATGTTAGTGTGTCACGTGATATTGCAATAAAAGCAATTAAAGTGAAGTGTAACTTAATTTCGGAGTGCTGATTATTTTTTTTACATCACCATTGTCCAGCAAAAGTGTAACCTTCAAGAATGGTTTGTGAAGCGCATCTACAAAACTTTTGAATATAGCAGAATAAAACCTAGGCCTCTTTGCATCCGAGCTTATAATCATAACCACCTAGATGAGCCATGATTTTACGACGAGATCAGCGTGGGAAACACAAAAAGATGAGTGCCTAGTTGTTTTTCATTATTACATGAAATGACTATTAACTGTGCTCTAATAACACCTGCCACATAATATGACTGTTGTTGCCCGATAATGCAGTATTTAGCAGCATGAGCAACACCACAATCGTTATTAAAATTTTTACCTTTGTTGTGGTAGGGTTGTTAGACCATCTGATCTTCAGCATTCTTTTGTAGGACCACATTTCGAAAGCTTTTATTCTCTTTTTGTCTGAACTATTTATCGTCCACGTTTCACTTCCATACATGGGTACACTACATACAAATACTTTCACAAACGACTTCCTGATACTTAAGTCTATACTCGATGTTAACAAATTTCTCTTCTTCAGTGACGCTTTCCTTGCCATTGCCAGTCTACATTTTATATCCTCTCTACTTCGACCATCATCAGTTATTTTGCTCCCCAAATAGCAAAACTCATTTACTACTTTAAGTATCTCATTTCCTAATCTAATTCCATCAGCATCACCCGATTTAATTCGAGTACATTCCATTATCTTCGTTTTGCTTTTCTTGATATTAATCTTATATCCTCCTTTCAAGGCAATGTCCATTCCGTTCAACTGCTGTTCGACGTCTTTTGCTGTCTCTGACAGAATTACAACGTCATCAGCGAACCTCAAGTTTTTAGTTCTTCTCGATGGATTTTATTTCCTACTCCGAAATTTTCTTTTCTTTCCTTTTTCTGCTTGCTCAATATACACCAATTGAATAACATCAGGGATAGGCGACAACCCTGTCTCACTCCCTTCCCAACTACTGCCTCCTTTCATGCCCTTCGACTCTTATGACTACATCTGGTTTCTGTACAAACTGTAAATAGCCTTTCGCTCCCTGTATTTTACCCCTGCCACCTTCTGAATTTGAAAGAGGATATTCCAGTCAACATTGTCAAAAGCTTTCTCTAAGTCTACAAATGCTAGAAACTTAGGTTGGAATTTCCTTAATCTATCTTCTAAGATAAGTTACAGGATCAGTATTGTTTCACGTGTTCCAACATTTCAACGGAATCCAAACTGATCTTCCCCGAGGCTGGCTTCTACCAGTTTTTCTATTCGTCTGCAAAGAATTCGTGTTAGTATTTTGCAGCCGTGACTTATTAAACTGATAGTTCGGTAATTTTCACATCTGTCAACACCTGCTTTCTTTGGGATTGGAATTAGTATATTCCACTTATAGTGGATACAAGAACAATACGAGAAAGACAAAGTTATCATAATAAAAATAGGGCGTACGAGTCTTATCAGATGTTACATGAAGTGTATCAACGAGCCAATTATGAATTTGCAAAGAACCTGGCTGCATGGAACTCGTGAATTTGTCGAAACAAAAGCTCGTAGTTTCATCATCCTACCACTCTGGCATATGACGGTCAGTCATGAGTAGCGTGGAAGATAGCGTACGGAGAAACAAATTTTCCTGCTGCTATAATCATGCCGGCCTGCGTGGCCGGGAGGTTCAAGGCGCTTCAGTCTGGAACCACGCGACCGCTACGGTCGCAGGTTCGAATCCTGCCTCGGGCATGGAAGTGTGTGATGTCCTTAGGTTAGTTAGGTTTAAGTAGTTCTAAGTTCTAGGGGACTGATGACCTAAGATGTTAAGTCCCATAGTGCTCAGAGCCATTTGAACCATTTTTGAAACCAAATCAAAGTATCCACTTTTTCTTCAGCATGTCGACTGTAGGTCAGGAGAAAAGGCGTGAAACCTGTAGTGTCTTGCTTTCTGTGTTCTTTGCAAAAGTCTCAACAGGCAGTGCTGTCTCCCAATCTCTGTTTGAATTCAACATTCACTGATAGCATATCTGTAAATGACTTACTAAAATGTACTGTAACGTCAATCGTTGTGCGTGGTAGGTTGTTGTCATCCAGTGGATAATGTAGCGTTAAGAAATTACTCCTGACAGGAGTCTTGAATGAAACACTTTCCATCATTTCAGATGATTTACATGGTGATACTTGTTTAAAAGTTACGTCCTCTACAAGAAACCTTCAGTAGTCGCCACAGCCCAGGTTTCAGTGTAACAGATAAGATTATCAGACCATACTATTGCTGTACCCTAAAAAG
Organism: Schistocerca cancellata; assembly: GCF_023864275.1. NCBI lineage: Eukaryota > Metazoa > Arthropoda > Insecta > Orthoptera > Acrididae > Schistocerca > Schistocerca cancellata. The sequence goes on from NC_064629.1 coordinate 398,747,054, forward strand.
GATGTGCCGTGGCGAGGCAGTGGAGGCCAGCTAGGGGAGCGTGTCAATAAAGTAAGCCACTGGGCTTTGTTGTTGACCTTATGTCCAAACGTGTCCAGCAGGACTGAGGCGCATAGAACCGCAAACGGCACAAGACAGAGTGACCATAAGTGAAGTGACATTCGGTAACTCAGATCACCTGCGTGTTACTATGAAACAGCTGTGGAAAATTTATCCCGGCCAAAAAACCCGTGCTCGGCTCGCAGCAAGCTTGGAAAAGCTGAAAAGACAAGTATATGGTAAACCTATTCGTTATAGGTCTCTATTTCAAAAACTATAACTCGTTGTTGTGAATCTCTGGAAAATAACTACATATAATGAATGTTGATAACTCGGCAGGAAGAGGAAAATTTCTTAATTTTAGGTATCAAAATAAATACTGCTTTCACGTATTATTTTCTAAATTCCAGACACACACTTGTTTGGAAATACTCTGGAAGAAATGCAGGAATTCGAGAATATGGTACTCTCCGCGTGTGAGAGGGAAATGTATGTATGTATTAAACCGGGGACCTAGAAACGACGGACAGGCGTCGTACAGCCGTAGCCCTCTGTAGTTCACAACCTGACAACAAGCAACAGCGGTCCACCCAACCCACCCCGCACCTCCCCGCCGCCGCACCACACCGAGCCCAGGGTCACTGTGCGGTTCGGCCCTCAGTGGGAACCCCCCCCCCCCCCCCCCCCCCCCAGGAACATCTCATACCAGGCGAGTGTAGCCCAAAATGTTTCAGTCGTAGAATAATTATGATGTACGTGTACGTGGAAACGGTGTTTGCGCAGCAATCGCCGACACAGTGTAACTGAGGCGGAATAAGGGGAACCAGCCCGCATTCGCCGATGTAGATGGAACACCGACGGAAAAACCATCCACAGGCTGGCCGGCACACCGGACCGCGACACTAATCCGCCGGGCGGATTCGTGCACGCCTTCCCACTCGGAAAGCAGCGCGTTAGACAGCGCGGCTAGCCGGGCAGACTGTGAGAGGGAAATAGAAATCCAGGAGGATAAAAAAATATATATATTCTGAAGTAGAATGTAAAATCAGCAATATCATGACGTCGATATAATGTCCACGTGTACGTGTGAGATAGAAAAATATGAAAAACACGTCAACTATAAAATTTATAGTTCCTATAAAGTGGAAAAACGGGGGTATATAAAAAAGGAGAGATAGTGTGAGTTACTCAGAAATATAAACGCTTGTCTGTTCTGCAATAAAATGAACTTGTATAGGAAAATTTCTTTAGTTTCAGCAAAAAATCTCGTAGCAGATCTGTAGGAGAACGGGTGTTATAGCCAACTGTAGCAACTACAGTAAATTAATGTCTACGTATATACGTTCTAAGCCTATTTGCTTAAAATTTTAAGTGAATACAATATTTGGAAAGAAACTGTGAAGAAAAGTAATACTAAGTTTCGAACATATTCTTTTGGGATATATTTTAACTTAACATTTATAAACACTGGACCAGTAAATTACCACAAAATTACCAAGAATTGTTGACTGCAGAAATCACCACCACACATTCTGCCACAGAAATACTGTGTGTATTGAGACATCAAGAAATTATGTAATAGCGTTGTCCGCAAAACGTTTGATCGAAAAGATAGCTATATTAAAGGTTCCACGTCATAGCACAACCGGTACGCGCAATTTTAATTGGATTTCACGGGTAACGTTCGTGATGTAATCGTTGTCGAGAACTGATTGATTATTCCACACAAGCAAGCTGGCGAGGCTACCTTTACAGTAGTTGTAGCTAATGGCTCAGTGTTCTACCTGGAATTCATGCCTTGTTCGTTATTTCAAACATGTTTTCGATCTATAGACAATATCTTCTCTATACTGAGAGGAAAAATTAAGTTTACCTTAGGAAACACTGTCGTGAAATAATTTTCACTTTTACGTCGCTAACGTGATCTTTGTGGGAAGTAAATAATATTCTCCATATCAACTGATAGTCAGGACAGTACCAAAATAGCGAAACAAAAGAAGAGGTAATATCTGGAAGATTTAAAGCGGTATCTTATCCGCGAACAGATGAACTCAGCTCTGGTATGGAATAAAATTCGATGAAAGCATTAGAAACAGGAAGAGTCAACAGTACAGTAAAAACAGTTAGAAGTTTAAATGTAGCCCTAATCACTCTCAATATGAAAGAAATTTTTTGCAAGTTTGGAAGACTTTATTCTGCGAATTATATTAACCAAATTCTGCGTGCCATGGATATCACTGACAAAAGCGCATTAAAACATATACGTATGAAAGTCAATAAACTGTCATGTTCACTGCTGTTTTACGCCCATGCCCTTCTTACACAGTACTTACTCAACAACTGTATTTCAACAGAATAAATCAGTATGTGTCTACCGTGAACACTGTAGAGTCACGGATGGAAGATCTAGAGGCTGGGGGGGGGGGGGGGGGGACCAAACAATGAGGTCATCGATCCGATCGGATTAGGGAAGGATGGGGAAGGAAGTCGGCCGTAATCAGGATGGCTGGACGTGGGTTTGAACCACAGTCCCCCCGAATACGATTCTAGTGTGCCAATTCACTCGGTTGTAGTTTGACGCCTACAGCCTCTTCACCTCCGGGAAGAACTCGTCTGAGTATAATTATCTGTGCAGCTCGACTGAGCAGCTTATGTACTTAATCGAAGAATTGGAAACACTCCCACCAAGAATGAATTCTAATGAACCCTCCCCCTGTGGAAATAACAGTAAATTTGAATCATACCACATACATCAGGTTCTCCAGGCATCACTGCCACTAATGTAACTGTCATTTAAATTCCAGATGATACCTAAATAAGTTGTTTGTGTCGCCTGTATAATGTTCAGTTAACTTATTTCCATTTTTCGTGCTATAACCATAATCTGTAACTGATCCAGGTGACCCATTTTTCTGCCTTTATTTAGCATATGCCAGATTCTAAGATCATCACTTCTTAACAATGTATGGTCGCTTTCATAAGTATTCTTGGCTACATACAATTTTTCAAAACTACTGTTTTGAAGTGTGTCCTTGATTTATTCTATAAATATTTGATCTAACTTCCAGTTTAACCCACAGTTACAATTAATTTTTTAGACACCTGCTCCGTCAAATTTATGTCCCTGTGTATCTTTGAATCGCATAAAAATATACTTTTGTATCTGAAATGTTGAGTCCGCATTTAAAGTTTGCAGTTAAATACAAACGATGTCCGTTTCTTTAGTGGAAAAGAAGAACGTCGTAATTTATTTTCTACGAAGAAGAAAATTTCAACTCCTTTTATGGTAAAGCTATCACTCCAAAAAGAAGAAGGATTTGACATGTTTAAATTGATCTTCATTTTCTCTGTTAACACATTTATAAATGACGTGAACATTAAAAATGAAGTTAAACGCACTAAATGTACTTGTCAGGAAAATTATAACGGATAAATAATTAGGAAGTGTGAGAACAGGCTAGAAGTGGCAGTTTAAATGTCACAAGAAAAGGACTGAAACCATGTTAAAGTGTCAGGCTACTCATATAATATACTCGGATTCGATGGCAGTACAGTCCTAGTATTCTGACTTGTCACATTTCACTTCTATCACATCTGGCAAAGTTTGTTAATGTGAAAAATGCCGAGCTGCACCGTTATCCGAAATCCATGTCAAACTGTAGGTACCCCTTGCAAGATAAATCAGTTCAAATGTCACAGATAGGCAACGACATTCCATTTCCAATACGACCATGCCTAGTACTGCAGTGTGATGTTTGACAGATTTGCCTTTATCCTAATAAAAGTAAAACAGTTTGAGCATTCTTATTAAATATGTGCTCAATAAGTCAGAAAATAATGCACGCTTTATGCTGATTATGAAAGTCCCTTCACTTGGAAAATTGAACAACTGAATTATTTTTACTGTCAGATATACTGTTCCTCAAAACTCATCATCCTACTTTTACGAAAGATGTTAACAGATCAAAATAGGTTTCCTGTTAGTGTCACAACACTGTCGTCAGATTACCCTGACAAATGAGGATAACTAACATAAACGGTATATGAATGTTTTGCTTAACAAGGGACGGCACACGTTGAACATATGTGAATATCCTGTGTGGGCTTTATGGTCAGTCGGCAACCGTTGTGAAAAATCCCACAACGTGGAGTTCTGTTTACGGAGGACTGCTATCTAGCAGAAGACAGCAGTGACTGAGTTCTCTGTTTGCTCTCTGCCGACGTCAAAACGCATTAAGGCCATTCGGAAAGTCAAGAAAAGAGTTTGCGTTTTTATGGACTTCTGAAGTGGAAAGTACTCCTGGACCTTGAATGAAGCTCTACCGTTCACGGAAGAGCTCTGCTTACACTGCAGCTCTCTCACTTAAAAAAAAAAAAAAGACGATCAAGTGCAGCTTATGCCAGAACCTCTCGCTCCACTTCCGTACGAACTGTTTCACTTTCAGCTGGCATATCGTCATGTACTACACCGTGCTGCAGACAAACAAGGAGTTTGGTTTGCAGCTACAAATAAGCGTAGCTGTCACGAATTCACAAATCCGATTGTAAAACAGTAGCTTACCCATCTACATTTCGTCTAATTTTATAAATTTTGAGAAAGATCTTACTGCCTTTTGTTATTTTTGACTCCAGCAGACAAATAGCTCGTCAGAGATGTTGTGACATTTGTGTTGAAGAGAAAACGTATTGAACTCGGTGTGTTATTTTTGAAGTATCTCAGCATTAGCCTGAAATAAACAAATGAAACTAAAGAAAATATAAATAACGGTCAGCAGACAGGAGTTACAACATAGTTCTTCCGCAGTGCTAATTCACTGTTTAACACACACATTTTGTCACCCGATTTCTCCGAAATGTTTTTCATGCGTGAATGATAGCCAGAAGTTTTTCCTTAAACGGTGTTTTTCTGGCGAAGAAAGTAATGTTTGTCTTCAAATACATACGTATGTTTTACATATCTACTGCCTTAGTACAATATCTGATGGTTCACGTAATGGCACAATTCCTTAAATCAGGTCCAGCTAATTTTATTTGTTATAAGAACTATTCTTATATCTCTTCTTTTACTTGCAAGCATTATAAACAAATTTCCAGAAGTCCCTCAAAGTTTAAAAATTAGTAGTCCTCCATATTCCAGTACCGGCCATTCACTCTACGACCTTATAATGTTCATATTAAACCAATCAAAACTGCTCAGATAATAGTCTCATTCACTTATATACGAAGATAATAATGGTTAAATTTATAAGTGCGGGGAGTGGGCTATATTCCAAGCCACAGATTCCCAATAACCCAGTTGCACATTTTTAGTGAAATTGCCCTGAATTGCTAAAATACTCCTTAACTAAGACGTTGAGCTACTAGAGACGACTTTTCCTTCGAGCAATAAACATGCTCTCTCATTGCTCTCCACAAATATTTACGAGTACATGCTGGCTACAAATTTCTCTCGTGCAAATGATGAAAACTGTAAGGCCAACCTGGAGCAACAAGTAGTTGACATTATCTATCACAGTCAGATATGGGACTACCTTCTGCGCCGCGCAACAGGTAGCAAATTTACGGGCTACATAAAGGTCTGCCTAATCTACCCGCACCAGCCACCACTCAACTCTTCGGTTGCAATATTACCCGCATCTTCTGCAGTTTTGCCCATTTCTGATTTACAAGGGTAGAAGGCCGCTGAAATGTCGGAAAGTTACAAAATCATCTTCGTTGTTTGCGTATTGCATTCTTCAATGAAGCCATTCTATAATGTCCGTCTCGTTATACATCCGATTCATGAAGAGAAACTGGTTTTACGTGTAACATGACTGAATTTTTAAAAATATTTTCGGCTCCTTAGAAGTACTTGTATTGCTAAAAATGTGTAATTACCTGTCATTCCTGTCATCACTTGTTTCAAAAGAACGATAAATCAAAATAACTCATTCCTATGCCGCTGAAATATCGCTATCGTATATATATGAAGATGGCATCTGTTCTTTCGGATATCGTGTTTCTAATTATGACATGCCAGGATTTCGATTATTAGGACTTGTCGTTGTGTCCTTGAAATGGCTCGGCAGTTATCAACGCACATTTTACTGCTTCATTCTCTTGTTTATTGGCAAAACACGGATGAGCCAATTAATGATGACCGCTGCCACTACGAGATCGAATGTCACTTGGTGGCGTTACGAATATATGACACAGTAAGAAAAGTGTATAATAAAGGCAGAAACGACTGGGGAATCATTAAAGCGACGTATGGCCCCAAATGAGAAAATTTCATTGACGTAGGGCAGAAGTTCATGGACCTGCACCTGGGAACGGGCAGCTGGGTAATGGCGAAGCTGGAAAGCTGTTAGCGTCCTACTGCAGTGCGCATCTATGAAAAGTGGATGGAGGACGGTGAAACCACGAGTAGGCGACAGTGTGCTGGACGTCCACAACTCCATCGAAGAACATGGAGGTCAGGGGCTTACACGCTTTATAAAGCATGATGGGCGGTGATCTGTGGCTGATCTGTCGACAGCTGACAGTGCTGGTGTAGACGCAAGTGATTCAAAGCGCAATGGTCAGGGGATACTGTTGAACATGGGTTCAAATAGTTCAAATGGCTCTGAGCACTACGGGACATAACTTCTGAGGTCATCAGCCCCCTAGAACTTAGAACTACTTGAACCTAACTAACCTGAGGACATCACACACACCCATGCCCGAGGCACGATTCGAACCTGCGACCGTAGCGGTCGCGCGGTTCCAGACCTTAGCGCCTAGAACCGCTCGGCCACCGCGGCCGGCGTTGAACATGAGTATCAGCGTCAGACGACAGTTATGTGTTCCCACGTTGACCCAACTTCGTCATTTACATAAATTTCCTTTTCTTCACGTCTATGGTCACTAATATGTATGTCATAAGAATACCAGCCCCCCCATGAACCATGGACCTTGCCGTTGGTGGGGAGGCTTGCGTGCCTCAGCGATACAGATGGCCGTACCGTAGGTACAACCACAACGGAGGGGTATCTGTTGAGAGGCCAGACAAACATGTGGTTCCTGAAGAGGGGCAGCAGCCTTTTCAGTAGTTGCAGGGGCAACGGTCTGGATGATTGACTGATCTGGCCTTGTAACATTAACCAAAACGGCCTTGCTGTGCTGGTACTGCGAACGGCTGAAAGCAAGGGGAAACTACAGCCGTAATTTTTCCCGAGGACATGCAGCTCTACTGTATGATTAAATGATGATGGCGTCCTCTTGGGTAAAATATTCCGGAGGTAAAATAGTCCCCCATTCGGATCTCCGGGCGGGGACTACTCAGGAGGACGTCGTTATCAGGAGAAAGAAAACTGGCGTTCTACGGATCGGAGCGTGGAATGTCAGATCCCTTAATCGGGCAGGTAGGTTAGAAAATTTAAAAAGGGAAATGGATAGGTTAAAGTTAGATATAGTGGGAATTAGTGAAGTTCGGTGGCAGGACGAACAAGACTTTTGGTCAGGTGATTACAGGGTTATAAATACAAAATCAAATAGGGGTAATGCAGGAGTAGGTTTAATAATGAATAAAAAAATAGGAGTGCGGGTTAGCTACTACAAACAGCATAGTGAACGCATTATTGTGGCCAAGATAGACACAAAGCCCATGCCTACTACAGTAGTACAAGTTTATATGCCAACTACCTCTGCAGATGATGAAGAAATAGATGAAATGTATGACGAGATAAAAGAAATTATTCAGGTAGTGAAGGGAGACGAAAATTTAATAGTCATGGGTGACTGGAATTCGTCAGTAGGAAAAGGGAGAGAAGGAAACATAGTAGGTGAATATGGATTGAGGGGAAGGAATGAAAGAGGAAGTCGCCTTGTAGAATTTTGCACAGAGCATAACTTAATCATAGCTAACACTTGGTTCAAGAATCATGAAAGGAGGCTGTATACATGGAAGAAGCCTGGAGATACTGACAGGTTTCAGATAGATTATATAATGGTAAGACAGAGATTTAGGAACCAGGTTTTAAATTGTAAGACATTTCCTGGGGCAGATGTAGATTCTGACCACAATCTATTGGTTATGAACTGCAGATTGAAACTGAAGAAACTGCGAAAAGGTGGGAATTTAAGGAGATGGGACCTGGATAAACTGAAAGAACCAGAGGTTGTAGAGAGTTTCAGGGAGAGCATTAGGGAACAATTGACAGGAATGGGGGAAAGAAATACAGTAGAAGAAGAATGGGTAGCTCTGAGGGATGAAGTGGTGAAGGCAGCAGAGGATCAAGTAGGTAAAAAGACGCGGGCTAGTAGAAATCCTTGGGTAACAGAAGAAATATTGAATTTAATTGATGAAAGGAGAAAATATAAAAATGCAGTAAATGAAGCAGGCAAAAAGGAATACAAACGTCTCAAAAATGAAATCGACAGGAAGTGCAAAATGGCTAAGCAGGGATGGCTAGAGGACAAATGTAAGGATGTAGAGGCTTGTCTCACTAGGGGTAAGATAGATACTGCCTACAGGAAAATTAAAGAGACCTTTGGAGAGAAGAGAACCACTTGTATGAATATCAAGAGCTCAGATGGCAACCCAGTTCTAAGCAAAGAAGGGAAAGCAGAAAGGTGGAAGGAGTATATAGAGGGTTTATACAAGGGCGATGTACTTGAGGACAATATTATGGAAATGGAAGAGGATGTAGATGAAGATGAAATGGGAGATAAGATACTGCGTGAAGAGTTTGACAGAGCACTGAAAGACCTGAGTCAAAACAAGGCCCCGGGAGTAGACAACATTCCATTAGAACTACTGATGGCCTCCGGAGAGCCAGTCATGACAAAACTCTACCATCTGGTGAGCACGATGTATGAGACAGGCGAAATACCCTCAGACTTTAAGAAGAATATAATAATTCCAATCCCAAAGAAAGCAGGTGTTGACAGATGTGAAAATTACCGAACTATCAGTTTAATAAGTCACAGCTGCAAAATACTAACGCGAATTCTTTACAGACGAATGGAAAAACTGGTAGAAGCCGACCTCGGGGAAGATCAGTTTGGATTCCGTAGAAATGTTGGAACACGTGAGGCAATACTGACCTTACGCCTTATCTTGGAAGAAAGATTAAGAAAAGGCAAACCTACATTTCTAGCATTTGTAGACTTAGAGAAAGCTTTTGACAATGTTGACTGGAATACTCTCTTTCAAATTCTGAAGGTGGCAGGGGTAAAATACAGGGAGCGAAAGGCTATTTACAATTTGTACAGAAACCAGATGGCAGTTATAAGAGTCGAGGGGCATGAAAGGGAAGCAGTGGTTGGGAAAGGAGTGAGACAGGGTTGTAGCCTCTCCCCGATGTTATTCAATCTGTATATTGAGCAAGCAGTAAAGGAAACAAAAGAAAAATTCGGAGTAGGTATTAAAATTCATGGAGAAGAAGTAAAAACTTTGAGGTTCGCCGATGACATTGTAATTCTGTCAGAGACAGCAAAGGACTTGGAAGAGCAGTTGAACGGAATGGACAGTGTCTTGAAAGGAGGATATAAGATGAACATCAACAAAAGCAAAACGAGGATAATGGAATGTAGTCAAATTAAGTCGGGTGATGCTGAGGGAATTAGATTAGGAAATGAGACACTTAAAGTAGTAAAGGAGTTTTGCTATTTAGGGAGTAAAATAACCGAGGATGGTCGAAGTAGAGAGGATATAAAATGTAGACTGGCAATGGCAAGGAAAGCGTTTCTCAAGAAGAGAAATTTGTTAACATCGAATATAGATTTAGGTGTCAGGAAGTCGTTTCTGAAAGTATTTGTATGGAGTGTAGCCATGTATGGAAGTGAGACATGGACGATAACTAGTTTGGACAAGAAGAGAATAGAAGCTTTCGAAATGTGGTGCTACAGAAGAATGCTGAAGATAAGGTGGGTAGATCACGTAACTAATGAGGAAGTATTGAATAGGATTGGGGAGAAGAGAAGTTTGTGGCACAACTTGACTCGAAGAAGGGATCGGTTGGTAGGACATGTTCTGAGGCATCAAGGGATCACCAATTTAGTATTGGAGGGCAGCGTGGAGGGTAAAAATCGTAGAGGGAGACCAAGAGATCAATACACTAAGCAGATTCAGAAGGATGTAGGTTGCAGTAGGTACTGGGAGATGAAGAAGCTTGCACAGGATAGAGTAGCATGGAGAGCTGCATCAAACCAGTCTCAGGACTGAAGACCACAACAACAACAACAAGAATACCAGTATCGGTCTATAATGATCACCTTCGTATCTTTTTTATAAAAACATGTCCTAATATACTGGAGCCCTAGTGGCATCGTCAAAAGCTTAACTTAAAATCAGCGCCGGCATCGTCAGATATATATAAATAGTGGTACACAAAATCGCAAACCTAAACCGGTAGTCTCATAACATAAAAATTTGTGACCATTGACGTAAAGTAAAGGAAATTAATTCTATTTTCGGGTCATTGTTCAATTCTTGACCATGTTGCAGATTGTGAAATCGTCCGTTACGACTGGATTGGGCAGGAGATCACAGAGATTGGGCCGTGGATCAATGGAAACGTGCCGTATGCTACGATGAACCACGTTTCTTGTTACACAAGGCCTGTAGTCATGTCTTGATACGCCGTCACCCAGGTGAACGGTCACTCAAAACATGCACCGCTGTGAGGAAGCATGGTGGTGGGGACAGTTTTATGCTGTGAGCAAAGTTCATGTGGTCTTCCATAGGGCCTGTGGTAGTAATTGAAAACATCATGACAGCTGGGGACAACATGAATATTATTGTCGATCACCTGTATCCCTGAATGCATAATATATTCCCTGACGGCGATGGTATCCCCCAGTGGGATAACTGACAGTGTCACAAGGTCAGAAAGTGCTACATTCGTTTGAGGTGCACAATGATGGACGCGCTTTGATGTCCTGGCCACCAGATCCGATTGATGTGAACCGGAATGAACTCGCCTGGGACTTTATGGGGCGTTAGCTAAGCACCCAAAAAGACACGTAATTTGCAGGACAGTGCCACCCGTGCGACGAAATCTGGTGCCACATACAGCCGGAAAGCTACCAAAGACCTGTCGAATCTGTGACGCGCAGAATCTCTACTGTACTGCATTACGAACGTCGACCAGCATGCTATTAATCAGATAGTCGTAATGTTTTGGCTCATCAATATATGTAACATTTAACTCACTATTCCTCATAGATAGTTAGGGAAAATTAGGCTCAACTCAAGAGAAGGCGACAGGGCTGAGGTCCTTTCGGAAAAGTGGCAGTTCGTGAAGGAATGAGAACTGCTTATACAGGGTGTTACAAAAAGGTATGATCAAACTTTCAGGAAACATTCTTTACACACAAATAAAGAAAAGATGCTAAGTGGGCATGTGTCCGGAAACGCTAAATTTCCATGTTAGAGCTCATTTTAGTTTCGTCAGTATGTACTGTACTTCCTCGATTCACCACCAGTTGGTCCAATTGAAGGAAGGTAATGTTGACTTCGGTTCTTGTATTGATATGTGACTCATTGCTCTACAGTACTAGCATCAAGCACATCAGTACGTAGCATCAACAGGTTAATGTTGATCACGAACGTGGTTTTGCAATCAGTGCAATGTTTACAAATGCGGAGTTGGGAGATGCCCATTTGATGTATGGATTAGCACGGGGCAATAGCCGTGGCGCGGTACGTTTGTATCGAGACAGATTTCCAGAATGAAGGTGTCCCGACAGGAAGACGTTCGAAGCAATTGATCGGCGTCATAGGGAGCACGGAACATTCCAGCCTATGACTCGCGACTGGGGAAGACCTAGAACGACGAGGACACCTGCAATGGACGAGGCAATTCTTCGTGCAGTTGACGATAACCCTAATGTCAGCGTCAGAGATGTTGCTGCTGTATAAGGTAACATTGACAACGTCACTGTATGGAGAGTGCTACGGGAGAACCAGTTGTTTCCGTACCATGTACAGCGTGTGAAGGCACTATCAGCAACTGATTGGCCTCCACGGGTACACTTCTGCGAATGGTTCATCAAACAATGTGTCAATCCACATTTCAGTGCAGATGTTCTCTTTACGGATGAGGCTTCAGTCCAACGTGATCAAATTGTAAATTTTCACAATCAACATGTGTGGGCTGACGAGAATCGGTACGCAATTGTGCAATCACGTCATCAACACAGATTTTCTGTGAACGTTTGGGCAGGCATTGTTGGTGATGTCTTGATTGGGCCCCATGTTCTTCCACCTACGCTCAATGGATCACGTTATCATGATATCATACAGGATACTCTACCTGTGCCGCTAGAACATGTGCCTTTACAAGTACGACACAACATGTGGTTCATGCACGATGGAGCTCCTGCACATTTCAGTCGAAGTGTTCGTACGCTTCTCAACAGATTCGGTGACCGATGGATTGGTAGAGGCGGACCAATTCCATGACCTCCACGCTCTCCTGACCTCAACCCTCTTGTCCTTCACTTATGGGGGCATTTGAAAGCTGTTGTCTACGCAACCCCGGTACCAAATGTACAGACTCTTCGTGCTCGTATTGTGGACGGCTGTGATACAATACGCCATTCTCCAGGGCTGCATCAGCGCATCAGGGATTCCATGCGACAGAGGATGGATGCATGTATCCTTGCTAACGGAGGACATTTTGAACATTTCCTGTAACAAAGTGTTTGAAGTCACGCTGGTACGTTCTGTTGCTGTGTGTTTCCATTCAATGATTAATGTGATTTGAAGAGAAGTAATAAAATGAGCTCTAACATGGAAAGTAAGCGTTTCCGGACACATGTCCACATAACATATTTTCTTTCTTTGTGTGTGAGGAATGTTTCCTGAAAGTTTGGTCGTACCTTTATGTAACACCCTGAATTCGGCTAACCTGGGATCACAATAAAATTAATGTTTTTGATGAAATCCATGCTATCATCTGGATGTGTCCTGCGAAAGATCATTCGCTCTCTCATACCTGCTATCAGAGAGAAGCTAATAATTGCCATTTACTCTAGAACTGGCTACTGCAAAACAAAGAGAGACACTTGCAAATAATATTTAGTCACCTTGTGTATGGAGGTGATTAGTCATGGGATGGACTCAAGGAGAACCCGAACGCTTTGAGAAGTCATTTCGAACTACGGCCTCTCGACCTCTGATCACGACTCACGGAGTTTGATCACAGCTGGGACAAAGAAGTGCTCATCTCGCTCCAAGAGGATTATTGTTAGCAGACGAATGATGCTGCGTTCAAGGGAAGTGGTCGAGAGAGTGGAAGAGGGGAGATCGCCTGCTGGAAGCGCTTTTAAATGTATCATTCGATACATCGCCCCCCTGCCACCAACGATAATACCACCGCCGATTCCCGTAAGGGACCTTGTTGGCAAGCGTGATGGGCCGACTTTTCTTTTTATTTTCGACGTAGCTTGTCTTATACGTGTATCAAGGTGAATTCCCATTGGGCAGATAAGATGTCGTGTTTCCATGCTAGTGAGCCCAGTGACGAGTTTTCTGGAGACATTACAATTTCTGTGCCCTTCTGTGCACTTCCGTGAGTTTAAGTACACCTGTGGCCGTTGTGCTCTATACCTCATAGAGAGACTGGGTGACGTGACTGCTGATCAATTTTTACTGTGTAGCGTTTGGGAGGCGAGTGGCTTGCAACACAATGGCCCGTCTTTCCATTGTTACAACGGCGATATCCAGTAACGAAACCTAACTTACACTGAACAGTCAAAACATTGTGATCACTGCCTACCTTGACGTTGGATGCCGCCTAGTGACGTTAAGGGCACGCGAAGTGGTAACAACAGTGTGTAAGCGGAGCAGACACGGACTAAGGATCACACTAGTTAAGATATGGGCAGCAAATGGGGAAATCCATTGAAATAAGCGACTCTGACAGAGGGCAGATCATTATTACTTAGAGACTGTGAAAAAGTATCTCGAAAATGAAGAGGCTGGCCGAATGTTCATGTCCTACTGTCATGAACATCTACGTAAGAGGTAGAAGGTCAGTGAAATTACCACTAGGCGCTAAATGGTTGGACGTCCACGACCCTTTACGAAATGTGGTGTTCGGAGGACTGTCTGCTCTATAAAGTAAAGTGGATGGTGATCTGTGGGACCTCTCCCTAAGGAGTAGAATGTTGGTGCACGCACAAGTGTTTCGGAGCACACTGTCCATCATAAATTGTTGAACCATCCGGATTCAACCGTCGATCAGTGGAAACGTGTCGGCACTTCGGGTGACACATATTTTTGCTAGGCTAGACCAATGGTCGTCTCCACAAACACCGTCATGGAGGTGAACGGCGGATCTAAATGTGCAGTGTGCCACGAACGTAGGCTGGTGGAGCAGTATTATGATATGTGAGACATTCTCCTACACTTGCATGGTACCTATGGTAGTAATCTAAGACAAGCTGACAGCTGCGAACCACCTGATGTCTTCCCCGGAAGAGGTGGCATCTTCCATCAGTGTAACTGTCCTGGTCTCGGAGCCAGGACCGTGCTACAGTGGTTTCAGGAGCATTATAGTGAACTCACGTTGATGTCTCGGCAACCAGATTCGCCTGATGCAAATTGTATGTAACCCATCTGGATAGCTAGCGCGCGCTATAACAATGTACGCAAATCAGCGTCACTTATTTACGTTAGTTACGTGATCTGTGGGTAGACATCTAATGCCACATATCATCACAAACCTGCCAATAAACTGCTGGATCACTGATTCGCAGAATCAGCTATGAATTTCGTTCCAAATACGGTCAAACAAGCTATTAAGGAGGTGGTCATTATGTTTATGCCTCATCAGAGTAGAGACGTTGTTCCCCATGGCAAATGAGGCTTATGGCTGCGCTTTTCATCAGTCAAGATACGGTACATCACTGACAAGGTAGCATGTAAAGAGCCCAGTATGTGCATTAGCACGGTGGTAGAGTATTCCACGTGCTGGGCGTACACATAGTGATTTGCACGACATCGTACTTCTTGCCCAACCTTCGTTTAACTGTTACGGCGACAGCGGCAGTGCGGACCAGATCGACCACGTTTCCATTGCTGGGTTATAGCACATTGTCTTGCCTGAAGCTTCCTAAGTCGTCCAACAGGCAAAGTATCTGCACTGGCTAGAGATACTGCCGCAGAGTCTGAATCATAAATCTACTCCGGATTGTACACGTTGTTTTGGATGCTTAACGATCCTCCAGGTACAGTCCCATCACGTAGTGTCACGTGCTTCGGCGAATGTGGACCTAGGAAAAGCGAGAGTTGTCCCGCCAGCGAAAGAATCGTGCTTAAACGTGATTTCTGTCATACAGCTGTTGTAATGGCTGTGTTCTGCAGGGCTGGCCGGGTGGACAGGTACCTACAAGCTAAGGACGTGACACATGAGGAGTGAACAGCCCACTTCCCACACACATATGCCACTGATCTGCCTGGTGTTCTTTAGGGTGCAGTATTGCACTCTAAACGCTGCCACCACAGCTAACTGCGAACATCTCTAGGGTACTTGGCCACCAACGGGTGGCATTACCAGATCAAAAGTTGATGTATTTCCAGCCAAGGGCAGCATACTGTCGTTTGGTGTTCTGTATAGCTTCAGCGGAGAGAGAGAGCAGGCGTCACGATCCTTAAGCAGTTTCCCATTATACACAATATCCGCACAACACTATCACGGATTTCAGTATTGTTTTGAGCATTTCTGATACACCCAGAAATCTAGTTCCTAAATGGAAGACTGGACATCAATAATGGGCTAAACACTAAAAATCCTTGATTCTGAGTTATTCAGTATTGCTGGTTTCATCTTTTGTTAAAAAATCCGAACCAATCTTTTATTTATTATTTATGATGAGATTCATATTACTACAGCATTTGTGTTATTTCCTCCTTCTTATGAATCAAAACTATTATTTTACACGGAAATATGTGAAATGTTCTGAGCGCCGTGCTTTTATTGACAGAAACGAGGTCAAGGACAATGAAAATATGTCAAGCTTTCCATTAATTTCTTATGATAACAAGGCAGTAGCACATTGCCATTCGATTAAATATTTTAAAGCCCTGTTTTAACTTTAAAAGTACAGAAAACAATTTTAATGAATTAATTCCTCGAAGAATACTGTGTTATCTTACTTCAGTCATGGCAGCATCCGTAGTAGATTTCTTAGCTTCTCATCAGACAAGTCGCTGAACATGGTTGTTAAGGTATAGCCAGGTCCTTGATTATATCAGTGGTTGGATTCATCCTCTGGCAAAGAATAACGAAGTCTAGTTTACCATCTACAATCATTTGCAACACTGTGCTAACAATGACGCCTTCTTTTTACAGTCGTATTGACCATCAGATGATCAGAAAGGAGTTTTGCTGGTGATCCCCTTTGAAGGCTCAGTTAAACACAATAGTTTACACTTGAAGCTTAACTGAAAAAGAGCAAGACATACGCTCTTTCAGAACACCTACTAAGAAGCCAATTGGCTACTAAAATCTATAAAATAGTCAGAACCTAGGAAGTAATACTGAATACTGGAGATAAATATTTTGTACATACCTCTTCTTTAGGCTAAATTCCTCCTGCCACCAACACGGTTTTATGGTTTTCATAAGTTTTACATGCTCTTCTACGACGTTTCCTTTCATGCCAATTTTTTATTAGTTTTGATCTTGTTAAATCCATTGTTCTTACAGTCGAAAAGATAACTGAAAACAACGAGTTGAATGTCTAATCAACAGATTTTATTGAAAAGAATACGCCTAGAATTCACATTGCTGTTGTTGTAGACAACACTTACAATGAATTGTAAAAGCATGGTGGCCCTTAGCCCTCTTTAGGCTCGCCAGAGAGTCAGCACGTACCTCTCCTGCCCTTTGCCGAGCCTTATACAGAGTCAGTAGTTGAGATATTTAGCCTGTGTTCCAGGTTGTTGGCGATGGCATTTAGCTTTTTTTGTTTTTGCTCTAACTCGTATTTATAAATTTTGGCACTTAACCCGTTTCTAGTTTCCAGTCTTCACACATTTTTATTTCCTTGCCTTCGTAGCCGAGACTCTAATTCATAGCTGTGCTATGGCGCTCGATTCGGAGGTAACAGGTGCAAATTCCACAACTAGAAGAAATCTTTATCTCTCGCATTTGGCCAAATTCTGATCACCGGACCATATACCAATTTTTCAGGTATAAATCCAACAACTGAAACACAATTTGATACAACGACATGCCGCCACCACAGCGACCTTTTCCAGGACGGCTGTGTTGGATTTCCTCAGACTCCCCAACTGCTCATATACTGAGTATGGTACTGGCTAATATTATTTCATGTATCTCAAAAAATCTGTTACCTTCCGGACATAAGTTTCTTTCTATTCCTTGTTCGACGCTCTCTTGATGGAATGGAAACTCATCTGAATCGATCGGAAACAAATGTAACAATGGATTAAATTAAGCTAGTGCGTCAGGTGGTAGCATAAAAGCACTGGCTACCTATGAGACTAATATTGAAGAAACTGGGGAGTTAATATCGTTCACAGTTATTTGTTTAAGTGCAGTACCTGTTCAATACTTGTATCACATGAGCTTACTGCCAACCAGGAGCCGACACATGTGACCGAGATACATATCTTCTGAAAATCATCAGCACAAGGGAATGGGCATGCTGTTATCTGTTGGATCTAGAGAGTGACCGACCTTAAATAGTATGGCATACACAGGCTTTCCCACGTCCGAGACTTCCACGTTCTAGATAATGTTGATCACCTGTGTGTAGAACGATGTGATAAATTGTGAATTTTATCTGAAGATCGAACTGTCAGTGCCGAAATCGACGAGGTTGTTTTGAAATAATTGCTGCTAAGCATTTGGGGTATTCGTCAAAACATTTTCAAGAAAAGCGACTGGAACCGTTCTCGAGTATCCATCTTACTGACCAGGTATTTTTCAAAAAATGGAAACGAAACCCCGCGATGAAGCCCTGAAGACCACACGGTTCTCGTCCGAGCGCCGTGTTTTCCTCATCCAATGGTTTCACCATCGGATGTGGTATGGTAAGGCATGGGAGCAGATTAAGTTGTGTTCCCCATTTGACGGGACTCCTAAAAAGCTCTTCGTTTACAGACATGTGAAATTAGTGCCTCTATTGGTTCCTAGATAAATCAGCACTGACATTTTCCTACCACTTTCTCTACGTTGCAAATGTGTTGAATACGCAGTGCAAATTACCGTAAAGTCAAATAATGCATTTTGTGTGGTGTCTCACTCATATAATGCTGCAGTTCATCTAACTACACTGACGGTGTATTGTAGTGACGTAGTGAGATTATTTTTTACGATCAGAGGAAGCAGTTTAGAAGTTCTGCAGTCCGATATTTATTATTTATTTTGATTATATCTACCAGAGTTATGAAAATTATCTAACGTACATCAAAATGTGAAGGAATTCGTTGGGGACCTTAATCGGAAGTGTTGATATTGTCGATGATTGTCGTATAGGGTGTCCTAGTCTTGTACTGAGCAATTCTTAGATGGTTCTAAACTTGATACAGTATTTTGAAAATATGCACCACTGCGCGTAAATGTATATTTTATGCTGTATTTCACCGCTCAATAACAATGCGCTTGTGGTCCACGTTCTTAAACTGCTTCTGTATTCTAACAAACAACTAGCGGTCACAATGATATAGGGGTGCTACCTTTATTTAAAAAAAAAAACACTGTGGAGATCACCAGTTTAAACAGCTCATGAATGGTACGCAAATATGGATCATTAATTGTAACAGAAACTTGTGGAGATGCATTCAATTCATGGTGCCGCCAGAAGGAATGTCAGGCAAGCATGAATGAGAACAATTTCGAAACAGGTCTCATCCAGATTAGAAGATATATTTTATCACTGTGAGTAGACACTTAAGAGGAACCGAGCCATTAAGCCAGAGAGAGCTGTACTGTTTGTCTACAAGGACTTTTCGCACAGGGGAGTTTGAAGATTTGGTATTGGACTGTGTTGGAGAAGGTATACATACGAACGCCGGACAGCGTGCTCACTTGGGTGGTGCATTAGTACTCTTCCCACTGTATTGTTCATTTACACCCCTATAATTAAAAAACAGGGTAAAAGCAGTGGAGAGTAATGATTTCAGACCCAGATTTGGGTTCTGTCAACAGATTATATTGCAGTGCATGAATTTATACTAGCGATCGTAGCTATAGAAATGTTGCTGCAAGGCGTAACTTGTGTATGTCAAGAACAGAAAATACTTATTTACGATTATTAATTTCTATTCTCATATTATTCTGACTGGGATTGTCTCCCAGATGTAAAAGTTTGATCCTATAGGTTTTGGGTATCCTATATATTACGAGGACAGCGATCGACGACGTTTATGGTGGTAATGGTGGAGGCTTGGTGCTTTTGGGATGCTTGACGACTGTATCTCCAACAGCGATGGTAACGACAAGACATCCACATTGATGGGTACCAGAGAAGGTATGTCATGCAGTGGGGTTCTATCAGAGCTATTCCAAATTAAAAAATTTTATCTAGTTGATATTAAATGTGGCGTCTGTTCTTTCAGAAATTACGTTCGACCTCCGTCGAGAATTCAAAATTAGCGGGCTTGGTTGATATGGACGGGAACTACCGATAGGAGCTGCTAGGTGAGAATGTGAGTCGGCCGGGGAGCGTGCGAGATAGTCGGCGTATTCTCGATAAAAAGTGTGGCTGTGTGGCGCAAGATTTAGCGCAACTGCTTAGTAAGCAGAAGATCCTGGGTTTGAGTCCTCGTCCAGCATACATTTTTCACTCGAAAAAAAAAAACAAACCGATGCAACTGATATCATTAGTTCCTTCCCTTTGCTACTCTTTCTTCCCACCCACCATCCAACCCCCCTACCCTTTTCGATTTAGATAACTGGTAGGAATGACTGTAAACAGAAAAGAAGAAGAGTCGATGAGGCTTAGATATCAGTGAAACATGAATATAGGTATAGTTAACGCCAGGACTGTGGAATTTCCGACTAAACGATGGAATGTTGAAATATGGGATCATATTTTGCCGGTAATGTAGTGCTCGACGAAAACAGCCTTTCATGGTGCTGCGAAAGGCAAGGTTTCGTTACAGTTTCATTATACTGTATAAGAGTGTACCTCGTTTTCAGTGGCTATTACCTCAGCACTTTATAGTTGTTTGCATAGAAGGTGTTAGAGAAGGAACCATAAGGCTCTCTGTTGTGGACTTCATTAAACAATCGGGGCGGCGCTCGGCTGTGACCGCAGTCTGCGTGTTGGCTGCCAGCTGCCGGTACGTCAATATGTAAATAATGCTCCCAGGGACAACAGCATAACGTAATACGCTCCTAAGGAGAAAACCTGTACGTAGCCCTGAGTTAATAACTATAAACACATTTAACGCAATATTCACACCGTCAAGACAATCTGTGAGCGTTTGAGCTAGTCACCAGGCAATGTCTTCACACTTGCACTGATATCTGTATCCTATTATTGTATTCCTACACATATCAAAAGAAGTTTGCATCATCCCGGTTCCCAGAACTCCTGAAGATAGACGTTGACGGTGGACATTGTATCAAGGACACAATCCCTCAGACTGTTCAGTGTTGTCACTAAACCCACCCAAAGATTTAAACAACCATTCATGAACAGAGCCCATTCGTGTTGTATTGTGAAACCGTCTAATGGTGTTTACATGTCAATGGTGCAATAAATGGATACGCCATATGCGGCGAATATTTACTAACTGGACGATATACAAGAGAGAATTGTCAGCGCATGTGCTTCGATAAGTGCCGATGTGATAAGGAATACCACTCAATCCATGACAAGAAGATTGCAGCACTCGACTGACACCAGTGGTCATCACTTCGAACACCTTCTGTAAATAGACGTTCATGTTGTGGTGTCACCGCCAGACACCACACTTGCTAGGAGGTAGCCTTTAAATAGGCCGCGGTCCGTTAGTATACGTCGGACCCGCGTGTCGCCACTATCAGTGATTGCAGACCGAGCGCCGCCACACGGCAGGTCTAGAGGCACTTCCTAGCACTCGCCCCAGTTGTACAGCCGACTTTGCTAGCGATGGTTCACTGACAAAATACGCTCTCATTTGCCGAGACGATAGTTAGCATAGCCTTCAGCTACGTCATTTGCTATGACCTAGCAAGGCGCCATAACCAGTTACTATTGATGCTGTAAAACATGTACCATCAAGAGCGATGTTCACCATTTATTGATTAAAGTTAAGTATTCCACAGCTACGTCCTTTTTTGCTAGTCTAATTTCTTTGACCTGTTCCAGACCTCACGCCAGCCTGCGTGAGCTAAAACGCATGCCTTTCGGCTTCCTCTAGTAGTACCGGGTAGGCTCTCTTGCCAACCCACAACATTTGGCGATGAGGCCACACCTCGTTCGTAACTGTATTGCCCTGATTTACTTGTGTAATGGCTTCGCCACGATCTCCTGATGTACTGTCCGAATTTTATCGCTTACAGAATCAGCAGACGCAGGCCTTACTGGATGCCCTTGGACCGCTCGTCCAGGGTCAACGTGCAATGCAAAACGATGCGGCGGCCTCCGCTCCACCACTAACACAGCCACCACACGCAGTTGCACCAACTTTTCGTCCTTTTGATGCTGCACTGGAAAGCTGGACGGAGTGGTCACGCATATTTGGATTCCATCTCGCCGCCTACAGAATTCAAGGTAACGAGCGGCAGCCTTTTTTATTATCTTCCGCCGGGGTCGCCACGTACCATGTGATAGTCAAATTATTTCCCCGATGCGACGTAGCAACTCTGTCCTACGACGAAATTTTGTCTGCATTAGATGCCTATTTCAAAGAATCAATCAATGTAGTTGCCAAATGGTACACCTTCTTTCGTATGAAACGTACGGCAGGTCAGACTAATCGGGAGTGGGTTGCAACCTTGCAAGGCCTTACTAGGGATTGTGCTTTTGAGTGTGAATGTGGACTCCCTTATTCAGATACTATGGTACGTTATGCAATTGCACAGAACGTTTCTGATGTTCGTATATGGGAACAGATTTTAAAACTAGTCAATCCCTCCCTTCAACAAGTGATGGACATATTGGATCGGCAGGACACACTTGACTTTGCTCAGGAATCATTTGAAACTTCGCCACCCATGTGTCAGGTTAACCGGCCCGCCGGGCGAGCTGCACGGAACAGTAAACAGCCCTTGCGCCCGACCGCGCCGCTGCCGCCTGGCTCTCAGCCACGTGTACCGTGCCAGACAGCAAATGCAGTGCTAAAATCATGCCCGCGGTGTGCTACTAGACATTTGCATGAGAATTGCCCGTCACGCCAAGCTAATTGCTTTTACTGTAATAAAAAAGGACATGTTCAAAGTGTTTTCTAGAACAAGCTCACATCGGAAGCTCAAAACCATTCCAGGCCCTTTACTTCACGCCGGAATCGGAATCGAACGAAGGATACTCAGGCTCGCGACACTTCACCCATGGAAATTCATGTATTTCATTCCACTCCGCCCAGAACCACTCACTCTAACAGTGAC
The DNA here is from genome assembly GCF_023864275.1 of Schistocerca cancellata. NCBI lineage: Eukaryota > Metazoa > Arthropoda > Insecta > Orthoptera > Acrididae > Schistocerca > Schistocerca cancellata. The sequence goes on from NC_064629.1 coordinate 398,769,628, forward strand.
TGTGTTCGTCCCACAAATAGTGTGCGTCGACATCGCAGGAACTCCCGTCAAGTCGCACGTGATTTTGTACCAGTGTCAGTTCACGTTGCATGAGACAGTCGCTCTTGTCGTCAGCAGGACAATAAACTTTTTGAGGATTTGGACATTAAAGGCAAAGTGATACCATTCCAGCTCGATACCGGAGCTGCAGTTTCACTGATCAATCAAGACACTTACAAACTGCTGGGCACACCTCTGTTGTGTGCCGCAAATGTTAAGTACCTATTTAGGTCAGCATATCCCTGTGTTAGGACAGTGCAGCCTTCTTGCAACATACAAGGGACAAACAAAACTTGTGTCATTTTACGTCCTTCGTTCTTCTTCTGCAGTGAACTTGTTTGGTTTCGATTTATTTCAGTTGTTTAACTTGTCTGTAGTAAATCAGGTCCTATCAGTGAACCAGACTGTGCCTTCAGACAGTGTTTCTCGTCTATGTGAAGAATTTGCAGACATTTTTGCACCGGGCCTCGGCTGCGCTAAGAACTATAAAGCACATTTGAAACTAAAAGTAAACGCGCTACCGAAATTTTTCAGAGCGCGCAATGTTCCCCACGCATTGCGTGATGAGGTCGCAAAAACATTACACGATTTGGAATCACAAGGTGTAATTGAACGTGTGCAGGCTTCTCTCTGGGCATCACCCTTAGTAATTTTGCAAAAACCTTCCGGAAAATTGAGACTTTGTGTGGACTTCAAGGCAACAGTGAATCCACAACTAGTGACTGCAACTTTTCCTTTACCCCGCCCGGAAGATCTTTTAGACAAACTGTGCCCGGGTAAATATTTTTCGAAGTTGGAACTAGAAGATGCGTACTTGCAAATACCGGTGGACGAAGAATCCCAGCGCGTTTTGGTGGTTAACACGCATTTTGGTTTGTATCGATTCAAACGACTGCCATTCGGGTGTGCATCCGCCCCTGCATTGTTTCAGCAATATCTACAAACAGTTTGTGCGTCGGTCCCTATTGCAGCAAACTATCTGGACGATATTGTGATCTCCGGAAAGATGGAAGAAGAACATTTAGCCAATCTCAGAACATTATTTCAGGTCTTGCGACAAAATGGTCTTCGCTTGCGGAAGGACAAATGTGTTTTTTGCTCGTGACTTACCCTATCTGGGACATGTACTCATTTCCCAAGGCATACATCCCAGTCCAGAGCACCTCCGTGCCATACAAGACTTGCCTTCGCCGCAGAATTTGAAGCAGCTATGTAGTGTGCTGGGAAACATAAATTACTATCATAAATTTATCCCCCACGCCTCTTCCATTTCAGCTCCGCTTCATCGCTTACGCCGTAAAGATGTTCCGTTCGTCTGGACGACGGAATGCGAACACGCCTTTCGCCAGTTGAAATCGGCGTTGCTTTCCAATACTTGCCTTACGCCATTCGATCCCCGGAATCCCCTTTTGTTGATGGTGGATGCATAGGATTTCGGGATCGGTGCTGTGCTTGCGCAAAAAGATGGTTCGCACGATCGCCCTATTGCCTTCGCGTCCAAATTGCTCTCGTCTGCGCAACGAAATTATTCACAGATCGAGGAAGAAGCATTGGCTCTCGTATTTGGTGTTACAAAGTTTCATGATTTCTTGTATGGTCGTCACTTTACCATCATCACAGACCACAAACCTCTGACATCACTTTTTCATCCGACCAGGCCTGTACCTCCACATACAGCGCAGAAATTCATTCGCTGGTCTATTTTCCTCTCGCAGTACCGCTACGATATCTTGTATCGGTCCACTACTAAGCATGGAAACGCCGATGCGTTGTCCCGTTTGCCTGTTGCTGAGGATAGAGCATTCGATTCCTCCGAACTTGCTTGCATGTTCATTGATTCGGAAACCGATGACGTGGTCGAATCGTTTCCGATTGATTTTCGTCGTGTAGCTACAGCCACAGCTGCCGACCCTGTCCTCGCTACCGTTCTGCGTGTTGTTGCTACGCAATGGCCCTTGTTAAAGTCACGGATCGGGGATCCGTTGGTTCGCCGATTTTTTGCTAACAAGAAGAGACTTTTTGCACGACGTGGTGTTTTGCTGTTGCGTTCAGATAATGATCAGTCCAGGGTCGTGGTCCCACGTTCGTTACAGTCCTCTGTCTTACGGCTTCTCCACCAAGGACATTGGGGTATAGTGAGAACGAAACAACTTGCTCGTCAGCACTGTACTTGGTTCGGAATCGATGCCGCAATTACGAATATGTGCTCTTCTTGCATGGTGTGTGCCGAACAACAATCAGCACCACCGCGGAAATTTTTTGCATGGCCAAAAGCCACTTCCCCTGGGCAACGCTTACACATCGATTTTGCTGGTCCATTCTGGAATGCTCGATGGTTGGTTTTGGTAGATTCATTCAGTAAGTTTCCTTTTGTTGTCCGGATGTCTTCCACGACGTCATCTGCTACCATCCAAGCGTTATCTGCTATCTTTTGCACTGAAGGTCTTCCACGGACTACTATTTCCAACAATGGCCCGCAATTCATATCTGCAGAATTTCAGTCGTTCTGCAAGGCCAATGGTATTCAACATCTGACGTCCGCGCCGTTTTCGCCACAGTCAAACGGTGCCGCTGAACGTTTGGTCAGGACTTTCAAGTCACAGATGTCGAAGTTGAAAGAGTCTCATTCTCGGGAAGACGCGTTATTGCTATTTTTGTCCTCGAATCGCTCTCAGCCCCGAGATGGTCGCTCGCCGGCTGAGTTGCTCCACGGTCGCCCTCATCGCACCTTGATGTCTTTGCTACATCCGCCGCATCCGGTTCCTGTGCAGCGGCAGACACCTGCTTTTGCTCCAGGCGACGTTGTCTACTACCGCAACTATCGAGGCTCACGGCGTTGGCTCGAAGGGCGCATTCTTCGCTGCCTCGGCCGCGCTATGTATCTGCTTTTGGGGGCCTCTGGTGAGGTGCCTCGGCATCTCAATCAGCTGCGCCTCTGTCGTCGCACGGGATCTGCCGCTCCCCGTCTGCTTTCAGCGACGGTGCCGTCCGGTCAGCGCCCTGGGGACCCATCTACTGGCTCGCCTCAGCGCCAGGTGTTACCGACGCTGCCTTCCATTTTGCCCCATGGCGACGCGCCGCCGCCGCCTCCTTTTCTCCCGCCGGCGACGCCCGCAGTGGACGCGTCGCTGCAACCGCCGGGCGCCTCCCTGGGTCACGCGCCGCCGATCGCTTCCCGTGACCAGTTGTCCTCCGGCATGGAACTCTTGCCCGCTCCGGACCATATGTCGTCTTCGCCCGTCGGGTGCCCCGGCCCAATGGAGGTCGACCCTTCGGCCCCTCCTGTATCTCCACGGGCGCATACACCGCATGTTGGCGTACACCCTGGAGCAGGTTTTCAGGCGTTTCCTAGCTCCCCTCGGTCCGGATGGCAGGGTGCGGGTGGCACAGCCTCGCCTGTAGTTAGGCTCCCCACCTGGTCGCATACGTCAACATGGGGTCCTCCCCACGGCCTTCAGCCACGTCATTTGCTACGACCTAGCAAGGCGCCATAACCAGTTACTATTGATGCTGTAAAACATGTACCGTCAAGAGCGATGTTCACCATTTATGGATTAAAGTTAAGTATTCCACGGCTACGTCCTTTTTGCTAGTCTAATTTCCTTGACCTGTTCCAGACCTCACGCCAGCCTGCGTGCGCTAAAACGCGTGCCTTTCGGCTTCCTCTAGTAGTACCGGGTTGGCTCTCTTGCCAACCCACAACACATGTGAACTTTGTAACCTTCGTTGGCCTTCAAAGACTTTACTGTTACACATCATTGCGTTCGTCTCGATAGCTGCTACCAGAAAATAAGTACCGAACTATAACATCCCATTTAAAAAAGCAAAGTTGACCTTCATATCTCTGACGCGACCCCACCTAGCAACTAAAAACCAGCGTCATATTATGGCGCCCTGTGTCCCATGCAACATCTACATCTACATGATTACTCTGCAATTCACATTTAAGTGCTTGGCAGAGGGTTCATCGAACCGCAATCATACCACTCCACTCCCGAACAGCGCGCGGGAAAAACGAACACCTAAACCTTTCTGTTCGAGCTCTGATTTCTTTATTTTATTTTGATGATCAATCCTACCTCAACAATATATTTTCGCATTCGGAAGAGAAAGTTGGTGACTGAAATTTCGTAAATAGATCTCGCCGCGGCGAAAAACGTCTTTGCTTTAATGACTTCCATCCCAACCCGCGTATCATATCTGCCTCACTTTCTACCCTATTACGTCATAATACAAAACGAGATGCCCTTTTTGCACCCTTTCGATGTCCTCCGTGAATCCCACCTGGTAAGGATCCCACACCGCGCAGCAATATTCTAACAAACTTTTCAGTTACTACCATACTTTCGGAGTTATTTCAGGTGGCAATAGTTAGTGACTCATCCTGTATATGGTTCAATTTTCATCGAGTTATTCCACTTGGGAGTGACACGTCCCGCCGAAGTTGCTATTGTACCAGTAGAATTGGTACTGTTAGTACCGTCCCGTTACTTTCGCTCATGCTACATTGTGTTTTTTAAAAAGAATGACACATTGGTAATGTTTATAATGTGTGCAGTTACCGAGAGCCTTTACAGAAGGAATGGACCCAACTGTGTTACCCTATTTTCTGATTCAGATGCATATTTGTAGTGAATATACGTACAAGTAGGAAATGGGTCAGGTCAGTACATCATAATGTAAAGCTGGTGTACATAAATGTGCTGAAGGCACCATTTAATTAGGCATACCTGGCTGGTTTGAAATGAGCGTAAAGGGCCCACTAGGAGAAAAACTGCGAACAACAAAACTTACGTGAAAAATAGCTGAAAAAGTTGGTCGCAACATTATCCTAACAGGAACAGACATGAAAAACAACATATTAGCCATCTTAACTATAATACATTTCACTCTGATACTTCACCATTCTGCCTGACTGAGACAAACACAGCATCCACCCATCTTCTTACCAAGCCAGAACACGAGTGCTGAAACTTGCAGATAACCAGACAACAAATCTCTTTCATCTATGCAGATGGGTGCAGAGGACACCGTACCAACCCTGTAGGCAAATACAGACTCAACATTCTCCAGTCCAGGTCTATATCTGTCCTGGACTTCCTCTTTGCCAGACATTCGCATCAGGTATTAAGTTGGGAGGAAAACTCAAGTAACACACACATCCTTTAACTACCAGAGCTCTACCCATGAAACCATATAAGCAGTTCATTCGTACATTACACAAGCAGTAGGCTTGCACTGTAGCCAGCGCGAATTTGCACAGAGCGTGCCAGCTGATGATGCTGAGGAAGAGAAAGCGAGTGTTGTTTCCACATCCTCACAGCCGTATTCCCATATGCTCTTCTGTAAGTGATAAACAATGAATAAACAGGCTAGAAAAGAAATTAGACAGTCGAGATAAGAAATTAGAGTGTCAGGGTAATATATCTAATAAACTATTTGATGACCAAGATAAGAAATTAGACAGTCAGGATAATAAAAGTACATAAAAATTGATGAGCATGAGACGGTCCTCAGGAAAAGATTTAGCGAACAAAATATGAAATTAGATGGGGTGAACACATAGGGTGAATATCCAAAAACTTGCACCGTCAAATATTACGGAAATGGAAAGTGCTATTTACGTGCGGTTTTCACAAAATGGATTGGTAGTCAGGGGCCTCATATTTTCAGCCAATCAACAGATTGTAGTAATACATAGGAAGTGTATTTTTTGTAGAAGCGTGCACTTTTTTAATGGAACAATGCCTGATGACGTTAACAAACTATAAGTAGGGTAAATTAAAATGTCAGTGGTGTTTCAAATGTTTCTCATTCCAGTCTTTGATCAAAATATAAGGTCCTTCGACGATGAATGGATGAAGTAATGACCATCTTCATATTTGTTCTACACCATGTCCGAATCCGATAAAGCCGTAATGACATCGTCAAACATATAAATACTCTCAGCAAAGCATCGTTACATAGATCTAAAATATGGTGTAAATATGGTGGCATATTTTACACCATATTTTAGTTCTACATGATGATGCTTTGCTGAGTGTATTTATATGTTTTGACGATGCCATTACGGCTTTATCGCATTAGGACATAACGTAGAACAAAAAAATTGTACATTTGTGGTAAGATCTTATGGGACCAAACTGCTTAGGTCATCGGTCCCTAAGCTTACACACTAATTAATCAAACTTAAAATAACTTACGCTGTGAACAACATACACACAAGGCGCCTCACACCACGCGGTTACCCCGCGTGGCTGGTGTAGAATAGATCTGAAGATTGTCATTACTGACTGAACCTGGTCATCGTCGAAGGACTTTATATTGTGATCAAAGACTGGAACAAAAATTATTTGACATATTGTGATCAAAGACTGGAACAAAAATCATTTGACAGTACCTGGATATCTGTCTTCGTGATTTTGTCGCAGCTTCTAAAATCAGTGGTGTTTGTCGCAGGATTCTAGTGCGAGTTGTTTACGAGATATTGTATTTTAAAAGTTTCCACGCGGACACTTGTTTCTGTCATTCACCCTGAGTATTTACCAGACACGATGTTATGTTTGCTTACTGTGTTCGTTGACTGCACTGCGACTTGCTAGTCAGTTGCTGTGTGACAGTCCACGCAGTAGGTCGTGAGTGAACGATGGGACTTACAAACGCAGAAAAGCAGACATGTTCACGGCGTATGGAGAATTTAGGAAGAATGTTGTCCGTTCTTGTACGGTGTATTCGGCAAGATATACCAGTAGAAGTCAACCATGTCAGCAGTTATTTATCAACCTCTTCAACCAGGTACGTAAAAGTGGTAGTGTAACGCCTAGACAACGTTGTAGAAAGAAATAAGTGACGAAACGACAGGGTGAAATTAATGTACAAGCTGCTGTTGGAGTTGATCATCACATCAGCTTCTACGCAATCGCATGCGTAATTGGTTGAGTCAGACAAGTGCTCTACACATTCTCCATCGACATAGGTTCCATCCCTATCACACCTCTCTTTATCGAGAGCTGCATGGAAACGATAATGAGAATCGTGTTAACTTCAGTACATTGGCATTATGACAGGATACCCTAGATATATCATGTATCTCGTTTAGTGAATAAGCCAAATTAGCCAATCATGGCCAGGTAAACCGCGAAACATACACTATCGATCTCTTGACAATACCCGTTGGCTATGTTAGGTGGAACACCAGCCTCCATGGAATGTATAGTGTGGTTTAGTATAGTGAGCCTTCAACTCATAGGGCCCTGTTTACTAGACGGAACACTTCAAGCGCTCAACTATCGCAGCTTCCTAACAGACCACCCTCAAAATATGGTTCAAATGGCTCTGAGAACTATGCGACATAACTTCTGAGGTCATCAGTCGCCTTGAACTTAGAACGAATTAAATTTAACTAACCTAAGGACATCAAACACATCCATGCCCGAGACAGGATTCGAACCTGCGACCGGAGCGATCGCTCGGCTCCAGACTGTAGCGCCTAGACCGCCCTCCATGCATGCTCGAAGACGTTCCTCTGCAGACTGGGAGGAACCTGTGCTACCCAACATGATGGCTGTCTAGGCCATAGTGCACGAGGTACTACAGCATGTTTTCACGAATTGTTTCGAAATCGTTAGGGTGGATGCAACGGACGTGTAACTTCGCCAGCCCGTTCCCCGGATTTGAAGCTTGTAGGAATTTTTCCTGTGCGGGAAGCTGAAAGACGTTGTCTACAAGAACAAACCAACAACACACGATGATATTGAACGACGTATTACTGCAGCCTACTCGGACATCTTCGCTGAAATGGTAGCACGTTTACAGCAGTCGTTCCTTACCAGAGTGGAAACATCTATTGCTGCTGCCGGTCGACATTAAGAATACAACCTCTAATAGTAATTGTCTCATTATTGGTCAGAATCCACATAACTATTTATTCACTTGTGTTGTTGTTTAGTGGGTACTAACTCAGGTATTGTACAAGTATCGGTGTGTGAACTGTTCAAAACACGGTATCTCGTAAACGAATTGCACACGAATCCTGCAACAAACACCACTGCCATTCTAATTTGTCTTCCTTTTAGTCTGGTAACGTCAACAGGCATTGCTCCGTTTATAAAGGATATATTTGCACAAAAAATACACTTTCTGAAAATTATTACAATCTGTTGACTGGCTAATAATACGAGACCCAGACTACCAATTCCTCTGTGAAAAGTGCACAACAGTAGCACTTCTCATTGTCGCAATATCTGAGGTGCAAATTTTAGGTCATTCAGTCTGTATATTAGGGTGAGTGCTGCGACTGCTGAAAATCTTGCAACCACTGAAATTATCCAGAATGACGTGAAAGAAATTATGGGAAGCGTAAATGATACGAGTGAGTGAGTTGAAATTCGTTTCGGCGCAATTGAAAACGATTTGTCGGTTCGTGGCGGTGTCGTACCATACAACAATTTGGTCAAAGACGTAGCGGTAGAGAACATGATGTACTCGGACAAGTATGTCAGCAGACGCAAACCCGTCAAACATTAAAAGTAGTAGGCAGGCTTGAGCAACTTGCCAAGACAGTTGAGGAAATACTACTGTGTAATGAAACGGAATCCGATAGGATGCAGCCAGTAACAGCAGATGATAGTTAAGGAGTACAGTTTTCACTACGATTTAAGGAAGTACACAGATATATAAATAAGAGAAACGAGTGAACCTTAGCAGAACTGCAGCAGACGAACCAAACTGATAGTGATAGTAGTATGCTTAATTTGATGTTGTTGGTGATGAAGGAAATGTGAAAAAAAGTAGGCGAATGGAATCGGAAGAGGTAAGAGTACTGGATGAACTGTTGTGTGACTTACGGAGATCACAGCTCCAGCGAGACTTAGTACTTATACAGACATGGATGAAGAGGAAATCAGACAACATTTCGTCGGTCCTCAATTAGTTGCATTTTCGAAATGCACTTCTGGTGTGAGAGATTCATCCAGTGCTGAATAAGTATGTTCTGCATAGAACAAGGCCAGCCATGCCAGAAAAAAGTACGCTGGCTGACAAAACAGTAACCACACAGAGGATCTGGTCGGAAGCCAATCTAAATTCGTACGCGTGCACACAATCGGCAAGGATGTATATGATTGGTATTGCTATTCTCTGTGACAGGTATAACAGCTACAGGGGTGCGTTAGTTCTGTGTGTGTGTATAGTGCTGTTACCAGGCCTGCTAGGGTATATAACGGGAGCAAATGGCGTCAGAAATCAAGTGATCAGCGCCAATAACACGGAGATGACGCGTACTCGTCTGAGACAGCGTTACCATCACCTGACAGGGTTCGAAGGGCGTCTCATTGCGGGCCATAGTTTGTTCACGTCACTTCAGTACGAATCTGATCATAGCCATAGGAAAATAGGCTTTAAATTATTTGGCGTCCAAATATCGTCATCAGCAATGATTATTTACATGAATCGCTTAACTTAACATCTGGTGTTCTAAATTTACTTCTATTGAACGCGACACATAACCATATCATCTCATCGTCCTTTATATATCAAATAAAATAACTTAAATATCAGATAAAAAACTTAAGAATATCTACATGAGCTTCACCTGTCGATTTCTCGTGAGTCTTTTTCCTGATGTCAGCACAACTAACTCAACTTCAACTGTTAGCTAAATCTTCCGTCGGTTCTTGGTAGAACAACATTGTAATAAGAGATTTAATTTAAATTTGTGGTAAGCTCTTATTGGACCAAACTGCAGAGGTCACCGGTCCCTAAGCTTATGCACTACTTACTCAAACTAACTTAAGATAAAGACAACACACACACAACCATGCCCGAGGGAGGACCCGAACCTCCGACGGAGGGAGCCACGCGGACCGAGGCAAGATGCCCCAGACAGCGCCGCTACTAATAAATGAAAAGCGCTAGTTTGCTTTTGTTCTATAATATTATTTCTATTTGGCGACAATAGTTAGTCAGTGTCTGAGGATGGCCTTGTCAGTGCAAAACCGGTTGACACAAATAAAAGTAATACTTTAGGAGTAAAGCAAACTAGCGTTTTTCATTTAGTATCATTTCTAACCACCAATGACACTCCGTGTTCGTTATTGCAAACACTATCGTCGTGACACTGCAGTAACCCAACCACCAGTAAAGACTCGTGAGAACAAGAAATCCAAGAACATGAGGCTCGCTGGCTAGGGCCATGCTTAACCAAAGAGTAGAAGTGTGAAAGACACTGTACTTTTATATTATGTCAGTCATTTTGAACTGCGCGGGCGCTCAAGTTGCATCACTAACTACCGCGCGGTGTAGCCGCGCGGTCCAAGGCGCCTTGTTAAGGTCCGCGCGGCTCCCCTCGTTGGAGGTTCGAGTCCTCCCTCGGGCATGGGTGTGTGTGTGTTGTCCTTAGCATAAGTTACTTTAAGTTCGCTTAAATAGTGCGTAAGCTTAGGGACCGATGGCCTCAGCAGTTTGGTCCCATAAGACCTTACCACAAATTTCCAAATTTTTCCATCACTAACTGGTAATGCTCGTTACTGAGATCATTTTCTTGTAGCAGGTGCTCTGCGATAGCTGATCGTCAGCTCCATTGTTTGACATTCACTGTTCGCATCTTTTTATTGTTCATTCTGTTAACTGACCAGACAGAAATATTTAAACTGTCCAACTCCTGTTATTCAGACAGTTCTGGTGAAAATGAATTTCCGGTTTCTCTTAGTGCAGGTAATGGATTTTGTCTACTCAAACTATATTTGCATGCCCGTCCTCGATGGTGTTTCCTGTGAGATGATAACTTGTGTGGTAGTGCATTACTGTACTATTTCCGCTTTTGGCTGGCTTATACCGCTGTATTTTCCTTCATAAAATAACGTCTTCATCGTGTTATAACATCAAGGGAGTAAAAATATTTATTTCTGTCAATATTCGTACAAATATTCAACATTTTACTGTTTAAATTCTGTTGTCACAAAATGGCGAAAAATACATTTCTAGCTAATTTCATTTTGGCCAATCTGTAGAAAGTAAAATAAGGTTAAACTTATAGACTAATGAAGTTTAGATTTAATACGCTACATAAATTTAATTTGATTGTGTTACACAGTGTCGGAGAAAAACATTAACTGTTGTAAAAAATGCTAGTTTTTCTGATATTCAATCTATCTTCTAAACTAAAAATGAAGCAATTCGTAATATTTAAATAGTGATTTTTACGTATGACATATTTTTTAGGTATGAACTGTACTGAAAATCGGTAGATATACTTGCACCCGAGTCTGAAACGCGGAGCACGAAAAATTTAGCATCTTCCAATATGGCCCATTCAATAACTGATTTTACTCTTTAGGCGCTCGTCTACAGAGAAGTGACATCCTTTAATTTTCTGAAAATTACTGACTGCTGAGTTAAGAGTTCAATCAGGAGTTGCTTTTTACTTCGATGCCTAACTTTAATTTCATCCTCACAGCATCACAAAGAGTACCAGACCACAATGACCAGAATCGAAATTATGGGTCACCGGGAGAAGGATGATAAAGGCATAGGTCAGAAGAATACCATTATTTGACGATTTAAAAAGAAAATCCTTTAACTGCAATGAAAGTTTCAAACCTCTTTCGCTGTTTACGGTAGCAAGCTGCGTTATTACGAAATGTACATCCCTATGGCTAAAACAGTCTGTTTACTTCCGTTTACAGGACCACTTGCACAGAAAATTAATAATAAATAGCAAAACAAAGTGCAGATCTTTTGTAATTTGGACACTTCTAATTAAAATTTGTGAAATATCGCACAACTGTCTGGTCAAACGGGACGGTCAAATGCACGGTGTGATGCACGTGAAGAATGTTAACTAGCCATCAATCGTTCGATACAGTGTGAAGTCATCTTTAAGGTGTGCGGATGGTGGCAACGGCCGCTCAAGCGCTTTTTGCTTCTGGCTGTCAGCCAGGTGTTGCGTCGTTGTTTCATGCCTGCCTGGTGGCACAACTAATTAACCTCCCATAGCCAGCCGATAATCGCTCCATGTTCCGCGCTAGTGGGACACTCCTGCCGTGTTTCAGGTTTCCACTTACCGTGCGCCTGAGAGGCACTTAATTAAGACCTCTCCACGTCCTGTCAGCGACTGAAAGCGACATTACATTACGCTGTCGAGGAAAAAAGCGTGATACTGTAGACATTTCTAGAGAATAGTCACACTATTATACGGAGAAAAGTGACGTTCGTATTTGGGAAGTACTTTAATCAGTAATTAGACATCGATGGAATGTAGTCAATCTTAAATTAATCAGATTACCTTAGAAAGACTGAAAAGAGCTTGCGGGCTTTCAAATAAAATGATGTGATGAGTGGTGGCCCTCAACTACGTAGCCTCAGACTCAGAGTTCAAATATTAAAAGTTTTGGCTGGTTACGTTGTCTAGGGGCTGGGATACGTAGCTGCCGCATTACAAGATATATACTTCTGAGTCTCCAGAATACAATATGAATATACACATGAAGCGAATGGTCGAAGGTTCCTATCACTTGGCAATTGCGAATTTTGAATGTAACGTAGAAATTTATAAATGAAAGACTGCAATTAAATAAAATCTGCAGGTGCTATTTTTAACGACTTTAAATGATGAGTACGATAGCAGAAGTACCTTTAGGAATGCCGTTTATTACTGCAAACACTTATTGGTGTCGATGGTCCTGAAATTGAATTAAATATAAGTTGAACAACAGGGAAACAATAGATTTCTACATCACGTAATTAGTTATGAAGAACAACATAGCTCGCGAGATATTCATTTCTAAACGCATACTACGTCTTCACTGCAGAAGCCACGGGAATCTCATACGTGCACATGTCGGCACTACGAAATATTTCTATCTCCCGCGACCACACGCAAACTGCCACACTCTCCAAGTCTTTCCCCGAGACAGACTGTCGCTGCTTCCTGTCCAGCGCTCTCCCGTGTCCTTTCCCGTACTCCCCCACTTCCATCCAGTCTCCCCATTAATGAGCGCTATGACTGGCTACAGCGCTCCCGCCATTTCTTCAAGCCAGTGCACCGTCACAAACATATTGAAACACATATGAAATACTGGATTTACATTTAAATAACTTGAAATTAAATAAATATTTCTACGGCTGGACCACAAACACGCTCTAAAACACATTATTAAATACATAAACAAATCAAATAAACATATATCATAGGAATAGAAACAAAAGGTAGGTCAGTAGCCTAATGCCTCTGTGCTTTCTAAAACATAGTAAATATTTAACCAATTTCTTCATGAAAAGTATATGTCGGATATAAACAAAGACATAGACGAATAACTACAGGGTGCGTCAAAAAAGTGTATACAGACTTTGAACCGTCATAGACAATTTATTTCCCGTTATACAAGGTTAAATATCTGTGAGAAAGTAATGTTATGTTTCTTCAACAGGTGGCCGCAGTGGCAAGCAAGTAACTGCAACATGGCGGACGTGCGTTTGAGCTTTGAAGCGCGGAAGCAGATAATTAAGTGGTACTGGAAGTTTCAGAATGTAGCTGCGGTTCGAAGACAGTGGAGAAGTGAGTATGGTACAGAACCACCTTCAAGGTTAACAATTACACGTCTACGAGACAAATTCGAAATTCATAGAACAGTGTGTGATGTGCATAAAGGTCGATCAGGGGACCTCGTACATTTACAAGTGATGATTCCACAACTGCGGTCTTGGAACTGTTTCAGCGGTCGCCTCAAAAATCTTCAAGGCAAGCGGAACGTGAGACTAATGTAAGTGCTAGTAATATGCTACGAATTCTGAAGAAAGGCAAGTTTCGTGTGTACACTCCAAGGCTGGTGCAACAGCTAAGTGACGACAATCCAGATCGAAGGTTAGAATTTTGTGAATGGGTTCAGGAGCTGGTGAGACGTGAACCAGGATTTATGGGTAGCATAATTTGGTCGGATGAAACCCAGTTCAAACTCAATGGAACTGTCAATAGGCACAATTGTGTGTACTGGGCTGAAGATAATCCTCAGATTACAGTTGAAAAGGCTGTGAATTTTCCTGGTGTAAATGTGTGGTGTGGTTTGTCTTCAAGGGGACTCATTGGGCCTTTCCGCTTTGAAGGTACTGTTACTGGAGAAACATACCTAACAATGCTTGCTGACTCCATATTCCCTGCCATTCGTGCATTATATGGTAATGATGAGTTTTATTTCCAACAAGATGGCACCCCGCCGCACTATCATAGGGACGTACGAGCATACGTGGATCACAATGTGCCAGGCCAGTGGATAGGACGCAGGGGACCAATCGAGTTTCCTGCACGCTCTCCAGACCTCACGCCGCTGGATTTCTTCCTATGGGGCACAGTAAAAGATGAGTTGTACAAACGTAAACCACGTAACCTGGACACACTTTGGAATGAGATTCAGGCGGTGTGCGCAGAAATCTCATTGGACAATTTGGTACGATGTACGGAATCAGTGGTGACTCATAGTCAGAAATGTATTGATGCTGAAGGCCACCAGTTTGAACATTAATCACATTTGCAAAGTACATTTATTTTTCCAATTGGACTTTAAGCTTTCCATTTCCAGAAATTTAGCTTTGTAGAACGGGAAATAAATTTTCTATGACGCTTCAAAGTGTGTATACATTTTTTTGACGCACCCTGTATATTTATAAGCATGCTGCTACCGTTTTCTCGTGTAACTGTGGAGTACCTATGGTCTGACGCGATCAATAGTAATCGGCCACTTTGACCTCCCATAACTCATGTACTTTTCAAGTTACATGCCTGTAATTCATACCAATTTAGGTCTACACTAATAGCTTTCTAAAGACATGTCGATCGACAAACTCGGATGAACCGTTTAGATTTAGGAAATTCGTTGCTGCGTGTTACTTGTAAAATTTACAGTTACATACTGAACTTTAAACTAATAAAGATATTGGAAATCTGATTACACCATCAGAATCTTTGTGCAAATAATGGTAATTTTCGTGTTTCTTTTTAAGGTATCATGATTCCTCTAGCTGTTATTAATTTCTACATGAGCTCTGACATGTCTGCAATTATGGTTTCAAAAAGTCCGCCATCTGTGGCACTCCCGGCATACAAATCTCCTTCATCGACACAAAGGACAGTCCTCGTTACAGCATCAACATAGAATTCCCAGCCCCACAGTCGGCTTGGACTACGTGCTGGGGCTACCCCTCTTGCATCACCGATGTCTGGCATCACAAGGCTGCTGACAAGCAGCGGCCTGCCGAGCGGCCCCTGTGCGGTCACCCCAACTCCGAACTTAGAATATTTTCAGGGCACCACAACTCGCCCGTTACCTCACAAGCTGACTATCGAAATCCATGCAACTACCATTTAATTTAATCCTTCTTGCTATATATATATTATGGTTTAGTGGTACCATATGATATTTTTTTCCATCTAAAAATTAAACAAAGAGATCGACAGATTTGTCAGCAACGGAAGTAGTAATAAATGATAAACATGTAGGCTGCTCTTCCCTGGAACTTGTATTTCCCAAATCGGTGAGAGGACTTGTTACCATAACTACGCGCAAAAGACCGACTACGGTTTACACATCTGGGCACTACCATGTGAGTTTCAACTGCCTCCAGTTTCCAACGGCCCTTCGTCGCAGTTCTTCAGTTAAACGTTACCTCGACCCCTTTTTCCTATTAGGCTTGTTAGACACGTGCAACTGGAACAGTACAGTACATAGTAGGTCAGCCCGACGTCCGCGATGCGCTCAAAAGACTCGAGTAAACTTCACTGCATCATCATTTTTCAATGGACGACACCCTAACGATACTTGCTTTATTTCTGACAATTCAAGAGTGTCTTCAACGCATAAATAAAAAAGGACACGCGTCGTATAGAACTGCTGAGAAAAAGGCGAACTTGTTTCGAAGCTATTGAGTTACAGAAAAATATTTCATTTTAATTCTCCTGGCTAGAATCTATTTCCAGTATCCTCGTCGTCATTTCCGATATTTTTATATGAGGTTAGTGGAATATCATCATTATTCAAGATTCCAGAAAACTTGGAACAGCGCAGTATTGTCTCCTTTGTTTTAAGTGAACCACTTCCTGATCTCCAAAATTACTTCACTGTTTTTATTTCCTTTCGATAATTTTTTCTAGTATTTTTTTTACAGTATAGTCTATTGATTTTGAATGAACCACATTTTTCTTCCCACGTTCATTGTGAATTTGCAGAGTTGAAATGGTGATTAGCGACGCAAAATTCCGGGATGCCGGTAATTTTCTCTTAACCAACTGAAATTTAGTACAGGGAAATTATTAATAAAATTAACGTTCCATAAACACTGAGGTCATTAGCCTCTGGAGACGGATCTCTACGTAGTTTAGACAGAGATGGGAAAGAGCTCGACAGTGACCTTGATGAAGAAATCATCCCAGGATTTGTGTGAAGTGATTTAGGAAAAGCGCTTAAAAATAAATCACGTCTTCGTAGCAGGTATCGTTAACGTAACTTCGTGCGGTGGCGCCCTATACGGACGTTGCAGGCTCGAATACTGCTGCTGGATAAAAAAAGTTACACTCCACAGGCATTCATTACAGTCATTCAGGCGATGTAGATACCCACTTACAGCTTTATCACAAAGATCAGAGGTATGCAATGGCAAAATATATGTTGGCCGGAACGGCTTTTCGGGATTCCTCGTCTGTCCCTAATACTTAGTTCCGGAGTATATTTCAAAGCATCTGACTTTGACGGAAATCCAAAATCAGGAACTTCAAGCCCAATGTTCCAAAACGCGAGCAATGAAAACGGATTTATCAACTTGTTTGAAGGGTAACGAGATCATTAGTTTCACGTCTGCACTACTCATACACGAGGCATCGACGAATGCTGTTCTCCGAAAATCTCAACCACTAGTTCTAAGAAAATGGTTGTATCAATAATCAGTAACTCTGGTATAATAGGAACATTGATTCCCTACATTTATACTGGCGTGTATTCTTAACTGAAAACCGACCTGGGTGGCCGAACGGTTCTAGGCACTACAGCCGCTACGGTCGCAGCTTCGAATCCTGCCACGGGCATGGGTGTGTGTGATGTCCTTAGGTTAGTTAGGTTTATGTAGTTCTAAATTCTAGGGGACTGATGACCTCAGAAGTTAAGTCCCATAGTGCTCAGAGCCATTTGAACCATTTTTTTCTTAACTAACAAGTGACGAGAGACATATCAAGGAGCACTATTACACTACTGGACATTAAAATTGCTCCACCACGAAGATGACGTGCTACAGACGCGAAATTTAACCGACAGAAAGAAGATGCTGTGATATGCAAATTATTATTTTTTCATAGTATTCACACAAGGTTGGCACCGGTAGCGACACCTACAACGTGCTGACATGAGGAACGTTTCCAACCAGTTTCTCATACACAAACAGCAGTTGACCGGCGTTGCCTGGTGAAACGTTGTTGTGATGCCTCGTGTAAGGAGGAGAAATGCGTAAGGACTTTGATAAAGGTCGGATTGTAGCCTATTGCGATTGCGGTTTATCGTATCGCGACATTGGTGCTCGCGTTGGTCGAGATCCAATGATTGTTAGCAGAATATGGAATCGGTGGGTTCAGGAGGGTAATACGGAACGCCGTGCTGGATCCCAACGGCCTCGTATTACTAGCAGTCGAGATGACAGGCATCTTATCCGCATGGCTGTAACGGACCTTGCTGCCACGTCTCGATCCCTTAGTCAACAGATGGGAACGTTTGCAAGACAACAACCATCTGCACGAACAGTTCGACGACGTTTGCAGCATCATGGACTATCAGCTCGGAGACCATGGCTGCGGTTACCCTTGACGCTGCATCACAGACAGGAGCGCCTGCGATGGTGTACTCAACGACGAACCTGGGTGCACGCATGGCAAAACGTCATTTTTTCGGATGAATCTAGGTTCTGTTTACAGCATCATGATGGTCGCATCCGTGTTTGGCGACATCGCGGTGAACGCACATTAGATGCGTGTATTCGACATCGCCTTACTGGCGTATCACCCAGTCTAATGGTATGGGCTGCCATTGGTTACACGTCTCGGGCACCTCTTGTTCGCATTGATGCCACTTCGAACAGTGGACGTTACATTTAAGATGTGTTACGACCCGTGGCTCCAACCTTCATTCGATCACTGCGAAACCCCTTGCAGGTCCTGTACGGGCATTTCTGGATACAGAAAATGTTCGACTGCTGCCCTGGTCAGCACATTCTCCAGATCTCTCAGCAATTGAAAACGTCTGGTCGATGGTGGCCGAGCAACTGTTTCGTCACAATACGCCAGGCACTACTCTTGATGAACTGTAGTATCGTGTTGAAGCTGCATGGGCAGCCGTGCGTGTACACGCTATCCAAGCTCTGTTTGACTTAATGCCCTGGCGTGTCAATGCCGTTATTACGGCCAGAGGTGATTGTCCTGGGTACTGATTTCTCAGGATCTATGCACCCAAATAGCGTGAAAATGTAATCACATGTCAGTTCTAGTATAATATGTTTGTCCAATGAATACCCGTTTATCATCTACATTTGTTCATTGTGTAGCAATTTTAATGGCCAGTAGTGTACTGTACAGAGTCTCCATATTTTTTTCAGTGTAGCTTCCTTACGTCATTTCTTGAAATGATTATTATTTTCGATAGTATAGTCCATTGCTAACAGGTTCTATTTCTTTACCTTTTTCTATTAATTTTGAATGTGCCACATATATGTTCTCTCGTTCATGATAAATTTGCAGAGTGTAAACAATCACTATCAACAGGCCAAGACCGAAGGTTTCCCTAGCCATGTCCAGCTTTGTTAAGTGCGTCGTCTTTTATGACGACGCCATAGCGGGACATCAGGCCTTAACCTTCTTTCTTAGATATTTCGTCAACGGTTTCACTGAAATAAACCTCAGAAACTGTAATTCGTTCAACAATGGATAAGTTTAGAACACTTGTTCGAACGATTGATGGGCATTACAGATTACTTACGGATACTTACCAGACAGGACTCAGAGAGAAAGCACAGAATATTCAAGAAAGTATAGCACATTTCGTATTTGGTTCGTTTAGTTATCACGAGATCTTCACGGGCATACTCGTCAAACTCCAACGTCAGACGCCACAAGACTGGCGTCGGGTGTCAGAAAGAGGATTTCCGTAATCACCCTGTAAAACTACGTCCCAAGAATAGTCAACAAGGTATCACATCCTGCATCATACATCACGCGAAATGGCAACAGCACAAAGTCAAACAAGCTTGAGCTAATACGGGGGACTGCTAACCGCAGTTCTTTCCGTGAGTAGTGGAAGAGGAACAGGGAAAATATATGTGTAGCCCTCAGCCACAACTCATAAGGTCGGTTGTGAAGTACAGATGCAAAGAAACAATTATTTTGTACGTTTTCGCTGCAAAGTACTCATTTTTTAATAGGAAGTGGCTGTCATTCAGTGGATAGAGGATCAGTTTCGAAAATATTAGCTTTCAGGCTACGATCTCATTAAATGAATTGTCCCAAACACCAGTCAAAGATATTTGGTAAGCTAACTACTGTATTAATAATAGAGTAACCGATTGAGATTTTGTAGTTATTTTTCTAAGCTGAAAATCCTTCCACCACAAAGAACCAAAATAATGGGGTAATTAGTATACAACGGATGGAAGTCCGTCTACTCTAAGGAAAACTGGAGAGACGCAGAATTGAAAGTTCACTTTACTTAACCCTGCATGTGTGCTCTGTTGGTGCAGATCTGGGAGCTGGTGATATTTCGGATACGAATACAAAGGAACGGAAGGGAACGTGTTCGTACCTATAATGAAAATATACATCAGATTTCCGCTTGCAACGCCGAAAAGAGCAGCATCTACTGGAGCGTCAAAGGAGGCCGTTGCACATAATATGGATGCACCTGTATATTTCCATCGACGCGCGGTGAAATTAATCTTGCTACGGCGCACCTCAACAAGAACGCTCGCTCATCGCGTGCGAAGGATACCGGCTTAAACAACTCGTTAGTCACTCAGCATAACTATAAACATCTCAATAAATCACCGGCCGCTGATGAGAATACGAGACTGCGGACGGAAATACGCCTCCCAACCAACTCTGCGCTTGCCTTCCTCTTCCTCCCCTGCCCTTCCCACACCACCGCCTACCTGCTCGTCGACACAAAGCGAAATACAAAGTTCCTCGAGAAAACCTTCCTACTTCATATACCAGTATTCGACCTTCTCACGTCCTGCTACAGAAAACCAACAGCACCTACACTAATATCTCGAAGTTTTATTTCACTATTTCGTTCCGCGTTTTAAAAATAAGGCCGTAGGCATACGGAGCCACTCAAAAGAAACAAAACTGTTCGGTGATCTAAATCGCTGACTGCTTATATACTGTGTGGCAATGTAAGACACACACGTCGATACTCAAACTGCAGTTGACCGGATGGTTCCGCTTATTGTTACATTCACTCAACTTTCTCTTACACTCGTTATAGAGAACTAAAATTGAAGCTTACTGCAACACTATTATACAGAATGTAAAGAATGACAGGATGTGTCCTTTTACAATTAGAAAAAGGAGGAAAATGTGTCCGTTCTCCCAAACATACAGAAAACGTTAAGTGCAGGCGAAGTAGCTGCAACACACACCGGGTGATCAGAAAGTCAGTATAAATTTGAAAACTGAATAAATCATGGAATAATGTAGATAGAGAGGTACAAATTGACACACATGCTTGGAATGACATGGGGTTTTATTAGAACCAAAAAATACATAAGTTCAAAAACTGTCCGACAGATGGCGCTTCATCTGAACAGAAAAGCAATAATTAGCATAACAAAGTAAGACAAAGCAAAGATGATGTTCTTTACAGGAAATGCTCAATATGTCCACCATCATTCCTCAACAATAGCTGTAGTCGAGGAATAATGTTGTGAACAGCACTGTAAAGCATGTCCGGAGTTATGGAGAGGAATTGGCGTCGGATGTTGTCTTTCAGCATCCCTAGAGATGTCGGTCGATCACGATACACTTGCGACTTCAGGTAACCCCAAAGCCGATAATCACACGGACTGAGGTCTGGGGACCTGGGAGGCCAAGCTTGACGAAAGTGGCGGCTGAGCACCCGATCATCATCAAACGACGCGCGCAAAAGATCTTTCACGTGGCTAGCAATACTTTTTTTTGTTCTAATAAAACCCCATGTCATTCCAAGCATGTGTGTCAATTTTTACCTCTCTATCTACATTATTCCGTGGTTTATTAAGTTTTCAAATTTATACTGACTTTTTGATTAGCTTTGTTGTTTTTTCGATATAAACAGCGTAAATTAAACATGAGAGAATATGAAGGGATTATTTCAATAGTGGTACAAGTCCATATTTGTTCATTCTGAGATACAGAGTCCTAAAGTTAAAAGAGCGATGAAAAATCTGCAGTTGAGATACCAGAAATGTTCAAGTATTTCATTTGCACGAGTGCTGTGGATTTATTTAGCTTTCATTTTTGTTTCTAAGAGCAGGAAACACTACTGGATGCTTCGTAGCGGAGGCCACAAAAATAATTTTGAGGGTGTTTTCACGGAAATGTATCTGCCTTACCAAAGGGTGAGGGCTGTAAAAAGACTGCTGGAAGTTTTGGCCAGCTGTGAAATCCTAGGGACTGTGTTGATGCACTCGATGGAAAGCTTGCCAGAACTGAAAACTTTGCGAATAGTACTTCAACATACCAGTCATTCCACTCCATTGTGTTAGTTGTGGAGCTGTTAGATTATTTATTGTGATGGAGACTGGCTATAATAGAAGGAATAGAGACAACGGAATATTTCACGATCCAACAATTAAAGACTGTGTAACAGTTTCACATCTTGATATTACAGCCCTATCCAGGTTAACGTTCTACGGTAATGATTGCCTTTTTCCGTTTTAGTCTGAATTAAATAAGGCGTTCCCTTAATCACGCAACATAATGAGACTAATCTTAAAAAATTACCGGATGGTGTGAAAATTATTTTTAAAAACTAGTTAAGAAGAGGAAGAGGAACGATTTGAAGTATGAGATGGTATGAGATAAAATTAATGTTAGAATTTTTTCCACACGCTAACGCTAAAGTACACTTCACATCTCGAAGTGAGGAAAAAAATGGCTCTGAGCACTATGGGACTTAACTACTGAGGTCATCAGTCCTCTAGAACTTAGAACTACTTAAACCTAACTAACCTAAGGACAGCACACACATCCATGCCCGAGGCAGGATTCGGACCTGCGACCGTAGCGGTCGCGCGGTTCCAGACTGTCGCGCCTAGAACCGCTCGGCCACTTCGGCCGGTTCGGAAGTGAGGAATTACAGCAATTGGTGACTGGCACGGTAAATCACCAGGAACTTGTAACACAGTGTTTATTTACAGGTTACTAAACTCTACCACCGTGTGGAGCATTGTATGCATCACAAAGGAAGTTATTCGCAAACGACCAGCAGCCAAGTAGCACCATAAATCTTGTACTCTTGAGCAGCTACGTGTATGAGCGGTCTAATTCTTATTTCTTAACTTCAAAATAATATTTATTTCGTTTGCATCCATGCCCAAGAGAATGAAGATTTTACCAACTGGGCAGATAATTCTGGGGAGAGCAATTTGAATTCCGAATTTGTCTTTGATGAAGACTCTTCAGAATGTAACTTTCATGAACATCAATGTCAGAATGACAGTTGCATAGGCATTAAACTATATTTGACTAACGTGTCGTGGTTCTTGCCTGTGACCAATGTAATACACTCTGTGAAATTCTAATGTCTTTCGGGTTGAAATCTGTGAACTAAGTGTTAGATACATCTTGAACAGAAACCATAATACAGCTATGAGAATTAAACGGCTTGAAAAGGACCAAGTACTTCAGAAGAGATTGACAAGGTTGTAGCGTATCTCCCATTTTTATAAACGTACTTTTCCTAAACGTACTTGTCAGGAGTTTAGCCTAATATAGAAGTGGAAGATGGACGATAAACAGCACACACGAGAAGAAATTTGACGCTTCCTTTCTTTTGCAGAAGAACAATGAATTATTACGTAGGTATACAGGGTAGCTTTAAGATCTATTGACGAAAAGGGTGGATATTTTGGTAGAACACGTGCAAAAGCATAAAGGAATCCTTATTTATGTATGGAAAGAGAGTGTGAGAAAAACTGTAGAGAGAGACCAAGGCCAGTCTACAGTATACAGTAGCAAGTTGATGTAGGCAGCAGACGTTAAGCAGAGATGAAGAGAACTGCGCAAGACAGGATAACGTGGAGAGCTGCATCAAACCTATCTTCGGACAGAAGACCATAACAACAACAACATTTGATGCCTATCTGCACTGAGGTGACAAATGTTATGGAATCCTCCTAACGTCCTGTCGGACCTTCTTTTGTCCAGCGTAGTGCAGTAACTCGACGTGGGATGGGCTTAACAAGTCCTTGGAAGTCCCCTCCAGAAATATTGAGTCCTACTGCCTCTATAACTGTCCATAATTGTGAATGTTTTGTCAATGCAGTATGTTGTGCACGAACTGTTTTCTCGATTATGCCCAATAAATGTTCGACAGGATTCATTTCGAGTCATCTGAGTAACCAAATTATTCGCTCGAATTGTCCAGAACGTTCTTCAAACCAATCGCGAACAATTGTGGCCCCTACGACATGACATCGTTGTCTGCAAACATGAAGTCCATGAATGGCTGCAAATGGTCTCCTGGTAACCGGACATATCCATTTAGAACCATAGATTGGTTCAGCTGTGCCAGAGGACCCAGTCCATTCCCTATAAACACAGCCCACTCCAGCCACCACCAGCCTACAAAGTGCGTTCTTTTGACAACTTGGGTCCAAGGCTGCGTGGGGTCTGCGCCATACTAGAAACCTACCTACAGCTCTTACCAACTGAAACTGGGACTCATCTGACAAGGCCACGGTTTTCCAGTTTTCTAGGGTCCAACGGATATGATCACGAGCTCTGGAGAGTCGCTGCAGACGATGTTGTTGTGTTAGCAAAGGCACTCGTATCGGTCGTCTGCTGCCATAGTCCATTAACAACAAATTTCGCCGCACTGTCCTAACG
The DNA here is from genome assembly GCF_023864275.1 of Schistocerca cancellata. Taxonomy (NCBI): domain Eukaryota; kingdom Metazoa; phylum Arthropoda; class Insecta; order Orthoptera; family Acrididae; genus Schistocerca; species Schistocerca cancellata. Next base: position 398,793,773 of record NC_064629.1, read on the forward strand.
AATACGTTCGTCGTACGTCCGACATTGATTTCTGTGGTTATTTCAAACAGTGCAGTTTGTCTGTTAGCAGTGACAGCTCTACGCAAACGTCGCTGCTCTCGGTCGTTAAGTGAAGGCCGTCAGCCACTGCGATGTCCGTGGTGAGACACAGTGGCTTACATCTACATCTGCATCTACATGGATACTCTGCAAATAACATTTAAGTGACTGGCAGTGAGTACATCGAACCACCTTCACAATTCTCTATTATTCAAATCTCGTATAGCGCGGAAACAACGAACACCTATATCTTTCCGTACGAGTTCAGATTTCCCTTATTTTATTTTGGTGATCGTTCCTCCCTATGTAGGTCGGTGTCAACAAAATATTTTCGCATTCGGAGGAGAAAGTTGGTGATTGGAATTTCGTGATAAGATTCCATCGCAACGAAAAACGCCTTTCTTTTAATCATGTCCGGCCCTAATACTGTGTCATTTCTGTGACACTCTCTCCCATATTTCGCGATAATACAAAACGTGCTGCCCTTCTTTGAACTTTTCCGATGTACTCCGTCAGTCCTATCTGGCAAGGATGCCACACCGCGCAGCAGTATTCTAAAAGAGGACGGAGAAGCGTAGTGTAGGCAGTCTCCTTAGCAGACCTGTTACATTTTCTAACTGTTCTGTCAATAAAACGCAGTCTTTGGTTAACCTGCCCCACAACATTTTCTATGTGTTCCTTCCAATTTGCCGGCCGGAGTGTCCGTGCGGTTCTAGGCGCTACAGTCTAGAACTGTGAGACCGCTGCTGTCGCAGGTTCGAATCCTGCCTCGGGCATGGCTGTGGGTGGTGTCCTTAGGTTAGTTACGTTTAAGTAGTTCTAAGTTCTAGGGGACTGATGACCTCAGAAGTTAAGTCCCATACTGCTTGGAGCCATTTGAACCATTTTTGAACCTTCCAATTTAAGTTGTTCGTAATTGTAATACCTAGGTATTTAGTTGAATTTGCGGCTTTTAGATTAGACTGATTTATCGAGTAACCGAAGTTTAACGAGTTCCTTTTAGCACTCATGTGGATGACCTCACACTTTTCATTATTTAGGGTAAATTGCCACATTTCGCACCATTAAAATATCCTTTCTGAATCGTTTTTCAGTTTGTTTTGGTCTTCTGATGACTTTATTAGTCAATAATCGACAGCGTCATCTGCAAACAGCCGAAGATGGTTGCTCAGATTGTCTCCAAAATCGATAATATAGAGAAGGAACAGCAAAGGGCCTATAACACTACCTTGGAGAACGCCAGAAATCACTTCTGTTTTACTCGTTGACTTTCCTTCAATTACTACGAACTGTGACTTCTCTGACAGGAAATCACAAATCCAGTCACATAACTGACACGATATTCCGTAAGCACGCAATTTCACTACGAGCTGCTTGTGTGGTACAGTGTCAAAAGCTTTCCGGAAATCCAGAAATACGGAATAGATCTGAAATCCCTTGTCAATAGCACTCAACACTTCATGTGAATAGAGATATAGTTGTGCTCCACAGGAACGACGTTTTCTAAACCCATGCCGACTGTGAGTCAATAGACCGTTTTCTTCGAGGTAGTTCATTATGTTCGAACACAATATATGTTTAAAATCCTGATGCATATCGACGTTAACGATATGGGTCTGTAAGTTAGTGGATTACTCCTACTACCTTTCTTGAATTTTGGTGTGACCTGTGCAACTTTCCAGTCTCTGGGTAAGGATCTTTCGTCGAGCGAACGGTTGTATATGATTGTTAAGTATGGAGTTATTGCATCCGCATACTCTGAAAGGAACCTAATTGGTATACAGCCGGAACCAGAAGACTTGCTTTTATCAAGTGATTTGAGGTACTTCACTACTCCGAGGATATCTACTTCTACGTTACTCATGTTGGCAGCTCTTTTCGATTCGACTTCTGGAATATTTATTTCTTCTTCTTTTGTGAAGGCATTTCGGAAGGCTGTGTTTATTAACTCTGCTTTGGCAGCACTGTCTTCGATAGTATCTCCATTGCTATCGTGTAGAGAAGGCATTGATTGTTTCTTGCGGCTAACATACTTAACATATGACCAGAATCACTTAGGATTTTCTGCCAGGTTTCGAGACAACATTTCTTTGTGGAAATTGTTATACGTATCTCGCATTGAAGTCCGCGCTAAATTTCGAGCTTCAGTAAAAGATTGCCTATCTAAAGGATTTTGCGTCTGTTTAAATTTGTCATTTTTGTTTCGTTCTTTCTGCAACAGTGTTCTGTACCAAGGAAGATCAGCTCCGTCGTTTGTTAATTTATTTGGTATAAATCTCTCAAATGCTGCCGACACTATTTCTTTGAATTTAAGCCACATCTGGTGTACACTTATATTATTCATTTGGAAAGAGTGGAGATTGTCTCTTAGGAAGGCGTCAAGTGAATTTTTATCTGCTTTTTTGAATAGGTATATTTTTCGCTTATTTTTCGATGATTTGGGGATTACATTTCTCAATCTCGCTACGACAACCCTGTTTCCATTAATCCCTGAATCGGTTTTGATGCTCGTTGTTAACTCAGGATTATTTGTTGCTAAGAGGTCGAGTGTGTTTTCACAACCGTTTACTATTCGCGTGGGCTCATGAACTAACTGCTCGAAATAATTTTCAGAGTATTCGTTTAGCACAATTTCGGATGATATTTAATGCGTACCTCCCTAATTAAATATGTATTTTCGCCAACATATCGAGGGTAAATTAAAGTTACCACCAACTATTATTATATGAGTCGGGTACGTGTTTGAAATTAAATTCAAGTTTTCTTTGAACCTTTCAGCAACTGTATCATCTGAATTGGGAAGTCGGTAAAAGGATCCAATTGTTATTTCATCCCGGTTGCCAACAGTGACCTCTGCCCATACTGACTCACAGGAAGTATCTACTTCAATTTCACGACAGGTTAAACTACTTCTGACAGCAACAAACACGCCACCGTAAACCGTGTTTAGCCTATTCTTTCGGAACACCGTTAGGTTCTTCCCAAAAATTTCGGATGAGCTTATATCCGGCGTTAGCCAGATTTCAGTGCCTATAACGATTTGAGCATCAGTGCTCTTTATTAGCGCTTGGAGCTATGGTAGTTTCCCAACACAGCTATGACAATTTACAGATGTTATACCAATGGTTCCTGAACATACACTACTGGCCATTAAAATGGCTACACCACGAAGATGACGTGCTACAGACGCGAAATTTAACCGACAGGAAGAAGATGCTGTGATATGCAAATGATAAGCTTTTCAGAGTATGCACACAAGGTTGGCGCCGGTGGCGACACCTACAACGTGCTGACATGATGAAAGTTTCCAACCGATTTCTCATACACAAACAGCAGCTGACCGGCGTTGCCTGGTGAAACGTTGTTGTGATGCCTCGTGTAAGGAGGAGAAATACGTAGCATCACGTACCGACTTTGATAAAGATCGGATTGTAGCCTATCGTGATTGCCGTTTATCGTATCGCGACATTGCTACTCGCGGGTTGGTCGAGATCCAATGACTGTTAGCAGAATATGGAATGGGAGGGTTCAGTAAGGTTATTCGGAATGCCGTGCTGGGTCCCAACGGCCTCGTATCACTAGCAGTCGAGATGACAGGCATCTTATCCGCATGGCTGCAACGGATCGTGCAGCCACGTCTCGATGCCTGAGTCAACAGATGGGGACGTTTCCAAGACAGCAACCATCTGCACGAGCAGTTGGACGACGTTTGCAACAGCATGGACTATCAGCTCGGAGACCATGGCTGCGGTTACCCTTGACGCTGCGTCACAGGCAGGAGCGCCTGCGATGGTGTACTCAACGACGAACCTGGGTGCACGAATGGCAAAACGTCATTTTTTCGGATGAATCCAGATTCTGTTTACAGCATCGTCATGGTCGCATCCGTGTTTGGCGACATCGCGGTGAAAGTGCGTTGGAAGCGTGTATTCGTTATCGCCATACTGGCGTATCACCCGGCGTGATGGTATGGGGTGCCATTTGTTACACGTCTCGGTCACCTCTTGTTCGCATTGACGGCACTTTGAACAGTGGACGTTACTTTTCAGATGTGTTACGACCCGTGGCTCTACCCTTCATTCGATCCCTACGAAACCTTACATTTCAGCAGGATAATGCACGACCGAATGTTGCAGGTCCTGTACGGGCCTTTCTGGATAAAGAAAATGTTCGACTGCTGCCCTGGCCAGCACATTCTCCAGACCTCTCACCAATTGAAAACGTCTGGTCAATGGTGGCCGAGCAACTGGTTCGTCACAATACGCCAGTCACTACTCTTGATGAACTGTTGTATCGTGTTGAAGCTGCATGGGCAGCTGTACCTGTACACGCCATCCAAACTCTGTTTGACTCAATGCCCAGGCCTATCAAGGCCGTTATTACGGCCAGAGTTGGTTGTTCTGGGTACTGATTTCTCAGGATCTATGCACCCACATTGCGTGAAAATGTAATCATATGTCAGTTCTAGTATAATAAATCTGTGCAATGAATACCCGTTAATCATCTGCATTTCTTCTTGGTGTGGCTAATTTTAATGGCCAGTAGTGTACGTTTCTCCTGAGTTCATCCTGCACCCCTTCTGACTGAGGCCCTTCTTGTGTTTTCCCGAGACCCTGTAACCTAAAAAACCACCCAGTCCACGCCACACAGCCCCTGCTACCCGTGTACCCGCCTCCTGCGTATAGTGGACACCTGACCTATTCAGCGGAACCCGAAACCCAACCACCCTTTGGCACAAGTCGTGGAATTTGCAGCCTACACAGTAGCAAAACCGTCTGAGCCTCTGATTCAGACCCTCCACTCGGTTCTGTACCAGAAGTCCGCAATCGGTCGTGTCGACTATGCTGCAAATGGTCAGCTCTGCTTTCATATCGCCAGCATGACTGTTAGCCTTTACCAATTCTGTTAGCCGCTAGACACCAGAGAGGATCTCTTCTGATCCAAAGTGACACACATCATTGGTACCGACGTGTGCCACCACCTGCAGTTGGCTGCTCCCTGTGCTCTTCATGGCTTCCGGGAGGACCCTTTCCACATCTGGAATGACTCCACCCGGTATGCACACGGAGTATACATTGGATTTCTTACCCTCCTTGTAGGCCAAGTGCCTAAGGGGCCCCATAAGGCGCCTAACGTTGGATCTCCCAACTACCAATAATCCCACCCTCTGCGGTTGCCTGGATCTTGCAGGCTGAGTGGTTACCTCTGAAACAGGACAGTCAACAGAATCTGGCTCAGCGACTGTGTCAGCCACAGACAGCACCTGGAACCTGTTTGTCACACAAACCGGGAAGGCCTTACGTGCGGCCGCCTGGGAAGTCTTTCGCCGCCTGCTTCGCCCCGGGGCGACCTCCCACTCGACCACAGGTGAGGGGTCAGCCTCAGTGCGAGCAGTAACTGGGTTGACCACCAGTGAGCAGTGAGGACCGACCGGAGGACTCTGACGTGCTGGACGTTCGTTGGATACCCAAGGCCGGCCCACAGCAGTGGTGCCCATCCACTGCAGCCTCAAGCTGTATATCCGAAACCATTACATCCTGAAGCTGAGTGCGAAGTGTCACCAACTCGGCTCGCATCCGCACACAACAATCGCAGTCCCTGTCCATACTAAATGCCGCGGAAAACTATACTATGCAGATAAACGGACTATCGACACGTGCTGCGCAACTCTACTGTAGTCCCTGACGAAAACGTACGAACTGTGTCTAGTAATACGCAGATATTCAAAAACCTATCTACCGAAGCACTCCGGTGAAACTAAATAATTTGCTCCTGATTAGGAACTTTTAATATGTCACAAAATCGGTTTACTTTCCGACGCAAACAAAAACGCGACAACTGTGGCTATTAGATATTAAATTTACACGCAGAAACACAAGAAACTGAACTATTAAACCACACAGATGATATAATAAAATTCGCTCCTGGTTAGGAACTCGTAAATGACAAAAGCCGTTTACTTCCCTGTTGCTGCGTCTGTCTCGGTCGGCCGGCCGCGGTGGTCTCGCGGTTCTAGGCGCGCAGTCCGGAACCGCGCGACTGCTACGGTCGCAGGTTCGAATCCTGCCTCGGGCATGGATGTGTGTGATGTCCTTAGGTTAGTTAGGTTTAAGTAGTTCTAAGTTCTAGGGGACTGATGACCACAGCTGTTAAGTCCCATAGTGCTCAGAGCCATTTGATCCATTATTTGTCTCGGCTGAAATGTGGTATTCTCTGCAAACACTTGGCAATGTGGATCTTGGAATAGTTAATTCCCTAACGCTTTCCAAACTGGAATGTACCATGCGTCTCACTCTAACTAACATTCTGCGTTCAAAGTCTGTTAATTCCCGTCGTGGGGCCATAATCACGTCGGAAACATTTCACATGAATCACGTGAGTACCAACAGCTCCGTCAATGCACTACCCATATATCTTGTGTACGCGATACTACCGCCATCTGTGTATGTACATATCGGTATCTCATGACTTTAGTTAACTCAGTATATATTTTAACACGTCTCTGGCTATGATTAAAATGGAGTAAGAGAGAAGACTCGACAGAGTGAGACAGTTACAGTGGTGGTCGAAAGTAGAACTTCAAGAAGCGGTAGCAGTTTTACTGATCATTATACCGGAAACATTGTGAAAAGAAATTATGTCCTTATCAGAAGACATTTAGCAAGTAGCAATGACCAAAGGAAAACCAAGGAAGATTAGGGCTTAACGTCCCATCGACGATGATGTCATTATAAAAGGAGCACAAATTCGAGTTGGATAAGGATATCGGCTGTGCCCTTTTCGAGGGAACCATCCTGTCATTTCCCTTGATCAATTTAGCGAAACAATGCAATTAGATATGGAATTCCAGACGAGGATATGAATCGCCATGCCCCCCAGTTAGTGTTCAGCGATTTACCTCAGCACGAATTCATTCGGTGTGATTAGTCAAGTTATTAAACAAGAGACAAGTGTGTAAAAAGAAAGAACAGACGCCAGCCAATCTCGTACGTGACATTAAATAAATCTGTAGGAAGTACGATTCCTAAATGCCAACCGAGGGATGTGACCTAGTGGCTATCACACGGGACTCGCATTCCGCAGGACGACAGTTCATCTCTCCGCACGACCATCCAGATTCATGATTTACATGATTATCCCAAATCTATTAAGGCAAATGCCGGGGTTGTTTCTTTGAAAGGGACGGCCTATTTTCTTTGCAATCCCTTCATAATTCGAGCTCGTGCCCCGTCTCTTATAACGTCGTTGTCGATGAAACGTTTAGCTCTAATCTACCTTCCTTCCTCCCTAACTGCCACATTAATTTCGCACTGATGTAGAATATTCAATATAAGTTGGTTCAAGAGTTCTATTGGCAATCGGCCACATTCTTAAGGCAGAGTTTTCTATGAGTTTGGAACAGTCGTTCTTGGCAGTTGGCGGGTTACGATTCGTCTCCCAAATACTCCCAAAAACACTCTCTAGGATTCAGATGAGGACACATTGCCAGCCGGTGCATTCTCTGGATGTCCAGCTACTGCAAGAAATTCATTTTTCTGTGATGCTACACACAGGAAAACGTTGTTATCGAGGAAGAGTGAGTCTTGATCAGCTGCACCTCTCAAAATTTTATTTCACTAGCTAGCACTATTCTTTGCCCTTGGCGAAGCTGTGAATTTACGTGCATCCATTGGACGATGCCTTCCCACATTAGAATACCAACACCACGAAACAACTCTTTCCATGTTGTGAGCCAGACTGGGACTCAAGTCAGGAACCCCGCCTTTCGTGGGCAATGCAAAAGCACCGACTAAGCTACCCAGAACCGACTTACGACCATCCCTCAGCTTTATTCCCGCCAGAGTCTGTTAACTGTCGAAACTTAACTGAAGTTCCGGAATGAGATTTTCACTCTGTAGCGGAGTGTGCGTTGATATGAAACTTCCTGGCTGATTAAAACTGTGTGCCGGACCGAGACTCGAACCCGGGAACTTTGCCTTTTGCGGGCAACTGCTCTACCATCTGAACTACCCTAGCACGACTCACACTCCGTCCTCACAACCTTACTTCCGCCAGTACCTCGTCTCCTACTTTCCGAACATCACAGGAGCTCTCCTGCGAACCTTGCAGAACTAGCACTCCTGGAAGAAAGGATATTGCGGAGACATGGCTTAGCCATAACCTGGGGGATGTTTCCAGAATGATATTTTCACTCTGTAGCGGAGCGTGTGCTGATGTGTGAAAAATCTCATTCTGGAAACATCCCCCAGGCTAAGGCTAAGCCATGTCCCTGCAATATCCTTTCTTCCAGTAGTGCTAGTTCTGCAAGATTCGCAGGAGAGCTTCTGTGAAGTTCGGAAAGTAGGAGACGAGGTACTGACGGAAGTAAGGCTGTGAGGATTGGGCGTGAGTCGCGCTTGGGTAGCTCAGATGGCAGAGCAGTTGCTCGCAAAAGGCAAAGGTCCCGGGTTCGAGTATCGGTCCGGCACACAGTTTCACTGAAGCTCTTCTGCATGTCTTGTGGGGCTAACACTAGAGTAACCAGCAAGAAAAATTTCAAAACAGCGCACACTCCGCTGCAGACGGAAAAAAAATATTCTGGAAACAATTCCTTTGGAAGTGACTCTGCCACTTTTCATGATTATCCTTTTCCATTGGTGCTAGTACTGCTAAAGTTGAGGGAAAACGTGAAGTTTTTAAAGTAATAAAGAGGTAATGGATTCAGTAAAGCTCTGGGGATGAGTCGTAAGTCGTGCGTCGGCAGCTCAGGCAATGAGAGCATTGTCCGTGACAGGTAAGGCTCCACGTTCGACTTCCGGTCCTGTAAACGGTTTTAATCTGCCTGTAGGTTCGAAAACAGCTCACAAACCGCCATACGGGTGAAAACTTCGTTCTCACCGTGTTAGTCCCGTGATTGCACGGTCTACTATCTTTATTCCAACGAGTGGGTGACGTTAATCATCTTCCAACATGGGCAGCTTCCTTTACTTAATTATCCGAAGTCGATGTTGCCGATTGCACCATAAACAGAACCATCTCTGCACTGATGAGGGCTGGTCAGGCATTTGAGGACATCTGGTCGGGAACCACACTCGTGAGCTATTGCATTAGGTATAGCTGCTGTGATGGAGAGACATCGCTCCTGTCATCACGACGAATGGAATAGTAGGATGTGTCACATGATTGTGACGTCACGCGCAATCAAACAACAAAGAAATATATGAATAGAGATGGCCTCTTAAAAAAATTGTACATTTTCTGTAAGTCTATACTCGACTTATGGGGTAAATGGTATAAGTTAAAGGGAAACAGGAAATATATTATTATATTATAATAGCCTGAAAAATGAATTGTTACCGCAGTTGAAACGTCAACGTGAACATTGGTGTTTGACTGCCTCTCCTTTTTTTCCGTGTATTACTCAACACAGAAGCCATAGTTCCGGAAAGATTTTACAAGTTTTCGAATTTGCTTATGCAGCTTTTCCTTTGGGTGCATTTCTTTCGTTATCTCTATCAGAAATGCGACAGGTTATATGTCTCTAAATGTGTCACTAGTGATAAGACGACAGATTCTGTGGCCAAAATAAACCCTGAACGAAAATTGTTTTTGGCATTTCTTGAGAGCGTAGTAGAAACAGCGAAGAGACTGTTAACTTCCCGAAACGCATCCGAGCATCAGAAAATGTTGCTGAGTTCAATGACAACCTGCAGAAAAGTCCGATATAATAGCAATACAGTTTACTGTACTGGTTTCTGGCAAAGAATATTTGACCTAATACAACTGGGCCACGTAATGATAGAAACAGGGCGTTTGTCAGTCTTAATTACAAAATATAAACGGCAATACGTTTATACAGCAAAGCTACGTGCTATAGTGACTAAAAATATGTTAGTCTGACGGCACTTGCTCAATAAAAGACACGATTTTTTGATATAAAAAGTAATTGTGTAAATACATAAATATACATAATGATACATAGAGACCGCTTACAAAATTGTGAAGTTAACATTTGCACAGGTGAATAAAATAAACAAATCTGGCCAACGACATATTCATGGGGCAACAGCTGCTCTAAAAGAAAGCTGAGTCTTCATTTTGAAACACTGTGCAGTATAACTGTTCTTAGAGACTTATATTTACAACATTCTTTTAATAAACGTAAAATATCCTATTAAATGCGTCCGGAGCACTCATTTGGAGAAGGTGTTAATTTTAACAAATGTCTCGTGTTTCCAATATTCAAATGATCCGCTTTCAGGCTGTTACTAATTTCTTGTCTTTTCGACCTCCTAGTTGAGAAACTATGGGTATGTAAGTGAATCGCCTAGTTCCACATGCCTTTGATGTTTCGCTCGAAATCTTTTAAAGCAGTCCACCGTTTTGGATTTGTTGCCGAGAGTTCCATGAAAATCATTGTATAGGAGAGGCATTTCGGTAAGATGTAACTGCTACGTCGTTTTGGTCAGTTGGTCTGCATATTTCAACGCCGGTTAGCTAAAAAAGTGCGAATTCAAGAGTCAACTTGTAAGGACTTTATCAAAAGGGACCTACATCTTTATCCTTAAAAATAGTCTGTTTAGCATGAGTTAAAGCTTCCAGGGCAATCTTCTCCTGTTCATTACCCTCTCTGGATAAAGTGTTATCGGGACATTTGTATCTTCAGACGAAACCTACACTAACCTGCCCTGGTGATGCGAAACAGAAAGTCCTCATCAGTACGCTGAACAGCTGGTGCGTAATTTACGGACCATTTTTCTTTTTGCCACCCTGTACGAAGAGATGGGGGCTGGGCAGAATCTATTAGTTAAAAAACGCGAACAGTATGTGAATGGAAAACCGTTGGGCTACAACGTTTATTCGACGTAGGCATCGTTAGAGACAGAGCACAAATTAAGCGATGAAAGTATTACGGAATGAAGTGACCACGATGATTTTAGTAAACCATCCTACCATTTGCCATGTCTGACACGTTTCATTGCGAGTTTGATTTTCGGATTTTGCCCTTCTTCTGCTGAAACTTATTGGTCCTACGGGAAGTCTTAAAAGCTGTTTGGTGTTCAGAACAGTGTGAGAGACTGTTGAATCGTATGTGAAGGTGAAGCAAGGTCGGCCACACTCGCTGCTGCGTGCCAGCACGCACCAAAAGTGGCATTGCGGACGCTTGCCAAATACTCGCCCCTTCTACCGCCGGGAGACTTACGACGAGGTACATACGTGCATCAGCAGGCGAGCAGAAGACACGTCTCCCTCCGTCCTTGTAATATACTGTTACGAGCTTCGGTGAAACGAAAAACATCCACATCGAAACAGGCACTTCATTTTGTGTATATAGCTACAAAGCACTCACGTTTAGAGCGTCACAGTTTAATTTTAGAGGGACTAAAGTCGATCTTCGTAGTAGAGTAGAAGAGAAGAAATGCCCGAACTCTAGGATGATCTGAGAACCTTCTAATCATCAATGATCCGCTCAAGGCTGCCGACAAATTCAATAGTTCCCTGTGCAGTTGAGAGGTCTTGTCAGGCTCTCGCGTATGTCGCCGACCGCGGCCAATGGCCACACAGCAATTAAGGCACGAAAAACTTCCCTCCGCAAGGATATCCTCATAATCTGAGAATAGTTATACAATCGGAAATGCTGAAACTGCACGTGTATTCAGAAGATTTCCTGTGACGTTACAGACTTTTAGCGGTCGTGAAACTGATATGTGTCGTTAGTCATACGGCGCTATGAGTTGCAGAAGAGGAGCGCCAATAAGAATGCATGTAGGCTGGAGAAAAAACGCTCATTCTATAGCTACTATGCGTATTGGTTGCGAAGGCTAAGCGCTTCACATATTGTAGATGTTGTTCTGCACTCGCGAAATCTGGGAGCATTCGTGGAAGGAAGCAGGTGGGAACCAGGCGCACTGTGTTATAGACAGTTCCGACTTATCATTTAAGCGCAGGTACACGTGATTTTGCGGCAGAAGTTTTTCTGCGGTACTATCTGGTCGTGAGTAGCGACTCGCAAAAATCATTGCACGGTAATTTAACTCAAAATAGTGTTACTGTTCAGCGACAGTCTCGAGGTACATTTAAGATCTTACAGTTAACGGAGGAGGTTCTGCTAAGAGAAACGAGATTAGCAAGGTTTTACCAAGGAGGGAAAGAATCGAAATGTTCCCGAGGAAACTCGAGTGTTTGATTTTGTTATGGCTTTATTACTTTGACATCTCCGGACTGTTATCTCCACAGTTATCTTTGCTAGGACTACTGAGGACGTTACAAGAAGCCATTTGGAAGTGAAACGGAGATGGTATTTTGCACACCACTGGTTGAATCTTGGAATATATTTGAGTGTAGTGGGATTGTTATCTGGCGCTGATCAGTGGTGTCAGAATAGTACACTTCTTTAACCTTCTCACACGGGCAAATGGGTAGCTGGCGAACATTATCAAATCTATAAACGCAATGTAGGAGTACAGGAAGATGACGTCGATAAACAACACGTTCTCCGACGGTGGTGCAGTTAGGTAGTGGAAAGATATAGCATGTCTCGCATCGCTTGGTCCGTGACATGGACGCAGGTTTGCGACATTCAAATTTTGTAACTAGGACAAGCGGAATACTACATCGATTACAACTTCTATTACCTAATACCCCAGTAGGTGAGACTGCAATGATATGAATGAATACTATAAAAGAATATCCCACCTGAATCATGGAAAACAAATTGGAATAACATGGAGACAGAGAGAGAGACAAATATCACATATTACATATGCACTGAAACCAATTACTGTTACAAGAAACAAAATACTAACACCAATAAAAGTTCGTTTCGTTAAGTAAAAATGCTAAAATATAGATATAAACTGTAAGAATGTTTGAAACGGTGTACCAATATTTAGGAAGGTAGTTTACACGTACGTCTAATAGTGGCCCCTTTGTATAATCGGAAGTCATTGTTATGCCCATTTCAGGCAGAGAAGAGCTGTCAAATTAAGAAGAAACGTGAACTTCAGTATAAGCCCGTTCGTGGACGTCAAAGAACGCAATACCAGCTTGTCATAGCACTCTAACTGAATAGAGTGATAGATCTTTGAGGAATGGTTTTGGAATACTTTGAAATTCTGGCTCATAAATGACATGTCACTACAACAAAAATGTGCCAGTCGACACATTCAGCGAAAAGAGGATACTGTACACAACAATTTGAGGGCACCACGGGATGAACGCCGTCATCTCCGAACGATCGTAACGAACGGCACAGTGGTCTGCGTCTGTGCAGTGATAAGCACGCTGTGCTCCCATTAAGTAGTACTTATTCACCCATCCAGATTGTAATTTTGTGTGGTTTTCTCAGTCGTTTATTGCGAATTCCGCGATAGATTCCTTGGAAACGACGTGGCCGATGTCCTTCCCCCGTCACACTCTCGACCCGTGCCTGTGCTCCGTTGTTAGTGGCTTCGTCTTCTACCTAAGAAAATTTGATCCAGCTTTCCTCGCACGTAGGCTTCCAGGTTAGAAGCTGGGAAACGGCTGTGTGTCAGTCCGCATCGAGAGTCTGCAGCCGACTGCTACGGCGTGTGGTAGTGGCACGCGCTCCTTTGTGTTGGCTTCCATTGTCCTGGAACCACTAGCGACTGCAACTATAAAGACCACGTGAACGTCGTCTCTGGAATGGTGAGTGCCAAAATACACAGGGTGGTTATCATTAAAGTTTCGCTGCTTGAGAAGGCTTCCATGACAAACGAGTGATCGTAGGAGAACGTAACACTGTGGAAACGTTTATAAGGACATGCGGAAGAGAAATAACGAATAAACCATTGTAAGAAACATATTTTAACCTCCACATGAGAGGGACAATATTTGTTAATTGTGTACCATGTTTACATTCTAGGCTACAAACGTTGCTCAATGTGACGACCTGTCTGGAACAGCAGTTGAGATGGCCCCACTGCTGCCCGAAGCAACAGTGGACCATGGAATGTTCAGCTGTCGTAACACAGTTTGAACACTGCTTGAAGATGGCACATTGTGTCTATTATTCTCAGCCATGGCATCAACAACTTCTTCAGAAATTTGTAGCCCAACTGGCCTTTGGCTTCTCCCACAAGATGTTACAAAATCGCCAGTTAATTCGAATTTCCGAATCTTGTACTTCAACACCATTTCGGGAAGAGAACCTCTGAATATTCCTTTAATGCTGCTTACGAAGAGTAGCAGCACTTTTTTTGCTGATTTGATAAAAGAACTTTACGAGTAAAACCCTGCTCGCCTTGTCCAGATCCTGTTAGCAACTTTAATGCACACTTATGAATGTGTTTCAACGTCACCGTACCAATACCGAAGCCTAACGGTAAGTTATGATACTAACATTACTAACAACGCAAATCCCGCAGCGCACAATCTGAACATCGTTTCTATGGAGATGGATACCGATACGGTAAATAGCTTTCAGTCTACACTGGTTCAAATACGGAAAATTTAACTGTAACCATCTTGCATATTCGGACGTATCATACAGTGATTAATGTGTTAGAGCTAGGCGCGATCTTGGGGAGCGTAGTCAGACAGCTTGTTCACCGAGTGGCATCAGGAGAAATGTGGAGTGACATGGTCTGAAGTGCCATTAGGTACATCATGTGATCTAGATGTGCTACTTGTCTGGTACAATCTCTGCACCAATTTCTACTCGAAGCACTGCCCCTTATCCAGCTGAACCCAAATGACATATTCCAGCAGGATTATTGACAGAATAGTTACAAACCAGACTGGTAAATAATTTATGTACATGTGTTGAAGTAAGTCCAAGTGAACATGAGCCCTTCGTGGCAGCAAGAATTAAAAAATACGATATTGCAGTGCCTGTGTTATTCCGAAGCGCTATGCAAACTTACTTCGGATATGTGTACATGCGTGTATGTCTGCAGGAACTTCGCATCGTAATTCGGGATAAGAAAGGTCCTGCAATATCATATTTATCCGCCGACACCGGGCAAGCGACTTAAGAAGTGAAATATCTCCCTTGTACGAGAATATACATAATCTATGTACAATTACTGGTTGTAGACACATGTTGACATATATGGAAGTTTGGGTGTGACCGTGAGTTCTGCTCGGATAGCCAAATGGGCAGCTGGCACGGTAGCTCAGCGTGTTGAGTCAATGGTTTAGCTGCCCTCTGTGATTAAAAAGCGAAGTGAGTGGATCAACAACGAACTTAAACGGGTGTCATGGGACGCCCGCCTCAAATAAATACAACGAGCAATACAGAACAAAATGAGATTGGGGATTCAGTTCTTGAATAGAATTACAAAAATCCAAGTAAAGTTACAAATAGAAAAATGGAATAGATAGATGAGGAAATGAGACACTTAAGGTAGTGTATGAGTTTTGCTATTTGGGCAGCAAAATAACTGATAATGGTCGAAGTAGAGAGGATTTAACATGTGGACTGGCTATGGCAAGGGAAGCGCTTATGATGAAGATAAGTTGGTTAGTGTAAGGGTCTACGGGTTGCATGCATCCATACGGTACATAACACGCGCTCGCCAGCCGATCTATCTGGAATGTTGGCAATTTGCTTGGTCAGTAGACTTGCGTCCGGCCGCAGTGCGACGCTGGGAGTAAGCGACAATCCGCCATCCGTAGCGCGCCAGATAACTAGCGCAGCATCGGGGGCGAATATGTCTCTTTTCTTAGCTCACCATGGAGCCTTTCGGTACGACTGTAATTAGCCGCTGTTAGGATGTCAGACCTATTGATGGTGGGTGCGTGTAGCGTGTGTGTTAATTTTGTTAACGAAGCTGTTAAAAATTACTTCTCGGTGTTCACGTATTGCCGTACCTCAAGGATTCACCGCTTACAAATCCTGACTAATATTTCACGTAATTATCATCTGGGGCAACAACACAAACAACCCCCTTATATTAATATCAGGTATAGATTTAAGTGTCAGGAAGCGGTTTCTGAAAGTATTTGTATGGAGTGTAGCCATGTATGGAAGTGAAACGTGGGCGATAAATAATTTAGACAAGAAGAGAATAGAAGATTTCGAAATGTGGTGCTACAGAAGAATGCTGAAGATTAGATGGGTAGATCACATAACTAATAAGTAGTTACTGAATAGGACTGGGGAGAAGAGAAATTTGTGGCACAACTTGTCTAGAAGAAGGTTTCGGTTGATAGGACATGTTCTGAGGCGTCAAGGGATCATCAATTCAGTATTGGAGGGCAGCGTGTAGGGTGAAAAACGTAGAGGGAGACCAAGAGATGAATACACTTAGCAGATTCAGAAGGATGTAGGTTCAGTAGGTTGGGAGATGAAGAAGCTTGCACAGGATTGAGTAGCACGGAGAGCTGCATCAAACCAGTCTCTGTACTGAAGACCACAACAACAACAACATTAATTAACCTATCAGTTATTAACCCCTACCCCTCTCGGAAACCTCACAGCCCTCACCTCCCCTCCCCATTTGGAAATTGGTGGGAGAAGGACTCGGTCTGTGCTGGAGAGGAAGGATTTCATAATGGAAAATTCAAATAAATGTCATCTGCATAGCAAAATATACACTGTTTATTTATAAAAAATTCTTTTCACAATATTTGGATCTCTCTTCCTCACCATTCACTGCTGTTTTGGAAGATGCAGCTTCTGTAAAACATCGAAAATGAGTAATCAAATACATTGCATTTTTCCAATCACGAAATATCAACATAACTCGCCGCACGTAATTACACTGTTAGAAGTCTTTCACACCAACAGCAGGACACTGCATCCGCGTGCTCCAACTGCTTCATTGGACTGAGCCACGTGATGGTGTCCAAGAGAAGCAGTATGCCTGCTCTAGCTCTGCGATCAATTTCGGCTGCCACATCACAAGATGACTGGTGTGCCACACCGACAAGAAATCACGCTAAATCCTGAACAAAGCGTTAGGTGACGGCAGTCCTTTGACATTTATACATGAGCAATTCCTGTAAAAAGCAAGATTTTGTCTCTCTCTCTCTCTCTCTCTCTCTCACTCTAAAGTGGTTGCATGCTGTCTGTGCGTGCTTGACCCTCCCGCGTCCACCCCTGCTCTCATTCTGCCTTTGTTTGCCTGTGTCCCAAGTCGTCTTCTTGCTCATGTGAGTGCTGCCATATTTTATTTGGAAAAATGAGGCGATCACCAGCATCAATCAGCAGCCGAAATGCCAGTGGCTGCGAACGCCCGAGGCAATGGGACTTATCTGGTAAATTAACATTCATATCAAGAACTGCAAATTTTTTTCCACTAAGAATTTCATAGTATTAAATTTATTTTCTCTTATTGTTTCAGCATGTATCCAGGATGATATAAATGGTGAGATTCATCAGTAGCAGCAGCAGTAACGGCATTGTAAGTTATATAAGTGGGCTGGTGTTATTTAGCACTCAGTCAGTGAGTCTTTGCTGTTGTACATGATTTCGAAAATCGGTAACTGTAACTTTCTCACTACGAATTTCGTAGTATTGAACACACGTCGTCTTATTCTTTCTTGTGGCCAACACATAATTGAGGAGCTGACTGCAGAAATCCAGCAACAACAGCGCATTGCAAGTAGCGTATATATTTTTATTTTTCGTAGTACTTTGTACATGGAATATATTGCTGCTTGACAGAAATTTCATTGTAATGTAACTACTGGCCATTAAAATTGCTACACCACGAAGATGACATGCTACAGACGCCAAATTTAACGGACAGGAAGAAGATGCTGTGATATGCAAATGAGTAGCTTTTCAGAGTATTCACACAAGGTTGGCGCCGGTGGCGACACCTACAACGCGCTGACATGAGGAAAGTTTCCAACCGATTTCTCATACACAAACAGCATTTGACTGGCGTTGCCTGGTGAAACGTTGTTGTGATGCCTCGTGTAAGGAGGAGAAATACGTACCATCACGTTTCCTACTTTGAGAAACCTCGGATTGTAGCCTATAGCGATTGCGGTTTATCGTATCGCGACATTGCCGGCCGCGATGGTCTAGCGGTTCTAGGCGCTCAGTCCGGAACCGCGCGACTGCTACGGTCGCAGGTTCGAATCCTGCCGCGGGCATGGGTGTGTGTGATGCCCTTAGGTTAGTTAGGTTTAAGTAGTTCTAAGTTCTAGGGGACTGATGACCACAGATGTTAAGTCCCATAGTGCTCAGAGCAATTGGAACCATTTTTTGTATCGCGACATCGCTGCTCGCGTTGGTGGAGATCCAATGACTGTTAGCATAATATGGAATCGGTGGGTTCAGGAGGGTAATACGGAACGCCTTGCTGGATCCCAACGGCCTCGTATCACTAGCAGTCGAGATGACAGGCATCTTATCCGCATGGCTGTAACGGATCGTGCAGCCACGTCTCGACCCCTAAGTCAACAGATGGGGACGTTTGCAAGTCAGCAACCATCTGCACGAACAGTTCGACGATGTTTGCAGCAAAATGGACTATGAGCTCGAAGACCACGGCTGCGGTTACCATTGACGCTGCATCACAGACAGGAGCGCCTGCGATGGTGTACTCAACGACGAACCTGGTTGCACGAATGGCAAAACGTCATTTTTTCGGATGAATCCTGGTTCTGTTTACAGCAACATAATGGTCGCATCCGTGTTTGGCGACATCGCGGTGAACGCACATTGGAAGCGTGTATTCGTCATCGCCATACTGGCGTATCACCCGGCGTGATGGTATGGGTGCCATTGGTTACACCTCTCGGTCTCCTCTTGACGGCACTTTGAACAGTGGACGTTACATTTCAGATGTGTTACGACACGTGGCTCTACCCTTCATTCGACCGCAGTGAAACCCTACATTTCAGCAGGATAATGCACGACCGCATGTTGCAGGTCCTGTACGGGCCTTTCTGGATACAGAAATTATTCGACTGCTGCCGTGGCCAGCACATTCTCCAGATTTCTCACCAATTGGAAACGTCTGGTCAGTGGTGGCCGAGCAACTGGCTCGTCACAATACACCAGTCACTACTCCTGATGAACTGTGGTATTGTGTTGAATTTGCATGGGCAGCTGTTCCTGTACACGCCTTCCAAGCTCTGTTTGAATCAACACCCAGGCGTATCAAGGCCGTTATTACGGCCAGAGGTGGTAGTTCTGGGTACTGATTTCTCAGGATCTATGCACCCAAATTGTGTGAAAATGTAATCACATGTCAGTTCTTGTCCAATGAATACTCGTTTACATCTGCATTTCTTCTTGGTGTAGCAAATTTAATGGCCAGTAGTGTAATATGGTGAATATTCTTTTTTGTTCTCGTGGAAAATTTCCTGGTAGAAGAAGGTGAACAGGGAGGGGTATGTGTCGAGGATAAATAGGAGCAATCGCCGATCTCCTGTAAGCGCATATTGAAAAATTTTTTCTTATACTTTTCGTGTGTATATGCTTTTATTACTAAAAAATTAATATGTGGTTTTAGGTGATTTCAGTGAGATGTACAGATAGCTCTTCCCCAGTTCAGGCAAGGATCAAATGCTGTAATGAGTGGAGGAGATGGAGGAAGACCTTCATCAGCTTGAGGAGATGCCAAATGCCTTGAGGGGGATGCCAAGGAGCAGAGTGAAACAGGTAATACATACTCACTCCGTTTGCAAATAACCATTTTTTTTTTCAGCAGCAGCTGGCGATGTCTGCAACATTGTACTTAATGTTGTTCGTTATTCTTTCTCTACAGCACCACTGTCCATGCAATGTGCTGTTGTGCAGGTACCAGAGCCCTCAAAGCCTGCTTTGCCAAAGTGGGGGCATACCTCACCGGCAAGGGCACGGCAAGTCTCCATGCAAGAGGGAGCTGAAGCCACAGCTGCTGTCCTCACCATCGTCCTTGCCACCGCTCCCACACCAGCTCCTCTCTGGTGTCCACTAGCCACTCTCTCTTTTGAAAGTGGGCCAGAGCTGCAGCCACAGCAACATTAACCAGGCTGCTCTCACTGGCCCATTTCGGCAGTATCCCCTCCTCCTCCTCTACATTCTCATCCTCGTCGATCTCGAAAGGCATGGTACATAACCCTTGACACCTCACCACAAGCAACTTCATCATCTATTTCTACTTATAGTATTAGTAAAGGCTATGATCCAGTCGCTACCGGCAGTTCTCTGACCATTCTTTTAGTGAAGGACGTCAGGTCAGTGAAACCATACTACAGTTAGAATATTCAGTGCCTGAGGACGCCTTTGAGGAGCGAATGACGTTCACTAGAATTGAGAATCCAGCAGGACGGTACCGTGACCCTGTTGGATTCCTAAGAGTGTGGCCTCCTGTTGTGGAAACAGAGCTCGTGAAGGTCGTTAATGGTTTGCGCTATCCCGCCATTAAATGCGATGCAGTGCTGTGCATTGAACTGTCGCACCTTCCCCTGGCAAAGGTACCTCTTGGATTGAAGAGACAATTCTTCATTGTCTTTGGTCGAATAATGGCGTGATAACGCAGAGCACATCAATCACCGAGTCGTTTCGTCAATCCACATTGAGAGCTGTACTGTCCCAGTTTTCTGAGATGGAGGTTAGTGGGTCAACTAAAGCACTCAGTTGAATATTACACCTAGACATCCATACTTATGTCTATGAACCAGTAAATGGAGGGTCTAGACATAAAGAGCTACCTAAAGATACAGCTGATAAGAGGGCATGAACTAAAGTCCAAAATGAAACCGACCAAGCTTGTTTTGCATGGTCAGTCCCAGCTTGTAAGAGAAATTACACAAAAGATCTGCAGCACTTATCTTGATACAGTAGATAACTTGACATTCACAGTGTTATAACTCTGTCTGTGTCAAGTTCCCCATCAAGATCCAGGAAATACCCAAATCTGAGGTTCAGAATACTGGACTGGAATAACCGTTCATGTTTAAGGCATGGAGAAACACAAGTCAGATGAACAGAATGAGAATACAATCGTCGGCTCTCACTATTTCTCAATATTTGCTGGTGAGCGTAATATGTATGTAAACATGTTCTTACTCCCCGATAAGCGAAATAAGGAGAATGTCCATTATCGTTCTGTTTGGATCAAAGACATGTCCCGACTTCTATTCCCTCAACTGAGTAACCACAAGTATAAAAAGCATATTTGCTTAACGTGTGTGAATTATTTTTCCTCATTCAAGTTACTAACAGAGTATCTAGTAGACTACACTGCCAAGGATTCGGTACATGTTATTAGGCCCGCTGAGGAACACAAATTCATGAAGTGTGAACATGTTCTCCATCAGGAGCAATGCCTGTTTGTGGTGTACACTCACTTCGAATGCCTCCTCCCTCCTATGACCCACTGTGAAAGTGACCCCAAAGCCTCACATTCTACCTTTACAAAAGACACTTACCATATACAGCAGTGTACCAAAATGTATCGTCCTACGATTCAAGTCTTAAATGCTACAAATCTAATGTTAGGAATAATACCGCAGTTTAGCTGCTCACAGAGCTCGAAAAATTTTCATGGAAGTTTGATAAGCTTTGCAGCGAGTACGTTCCCATAACCAAATCGAGGGAAACGAAGATTTAAACAATTATGTGGTTGACTGTCGTATTTGAGGGCTGCCATTAGATAGAAAAGCGAAAATTCCTCCTAGGGACCACTGTCATCATCTGGGGAAGTTCCATGGCACAGCTCACAATACGTGCAATTAGAAGTACCAGTTACCAAGGCGCACCCCTCTTTCTTCCATAATTTAAGCGGGTATGACACTCACTTCCTTGTTGAGCACTTAGCTAATTTCAGCCTGGAGAAAGATCAGGTCAGAGTCCTGCCCGAGAGCGTTGCGAAATTATCTCTTTCCCCAAACGAATGACGTCAAGAATTATGTTCCACTTCCTTTCCGCACTGCGTTTTACGCAGGCATTAATCCAGAAACTCACTGGAACTTTATTTTGGGAGGATATGCATGTCACTCACTCTGCATTTCACGACAAGGAAAAGTTTTAACTTGTAATTAGGGTGGGGATTTCCCCACACAAGGTCTTGATAGAATGGCAAAACTCAACGAAACCAGGCTGCAAAACATAATTGCATTCCCTAGCAACCTTAAAGGCGATGCCATAACTGATGCTGTGAATGTATGAGCATTCTGTGAATGCCTGGCGTTATCTCAAAATCACCATTTTAGGAGATTACTTATAGCTTTACATGGACCCAGATGTGCACTTGCTTGCAGATGTTTTCGAGAAATTCCAGAGCCCTCACCTGGCCACATCTTTTATTACACAGCACCTAGGTTGTCTTGGGATGCAATGCTCAAGAAAACGATGTGTACCATTGAATTATTGACCGATGCTGACATGCTTCTTTTCTTTGAGCGAGGGATTCGAGAGGGATTTGCCAATGTGTCCAGCGACACACCAACGCAGGTAATCCACAGATGGTTGGCAGGTGTAACACATACCTTGATTCAAGTTACGTCATGTACCTGGATGTGAATACCTTATATGGCCACCTTATACAACAATCACTGCCGACTAGTGAGTTTCGATTGGTACCCAAAGACGAATGCAACGGATTAGGTGGAAAAAACATGGGGGCATGTCAGCTGATTATGATATGGGGTATGTGGTGAAGGCAGAACTCATATACCCTATTAGTTTGCATGATGCACATGCAGATTAGCTGCTATGTCAGGAGTAACTAGTTCTGCAAGGGGGCTCCACAACGTGGTGAAATAAGTGGAGATATTATATTGATTATCGTAATCACCAACAGTGTCTGAGCTTGGGGGTGGAGCTGGTTAGAAACAGCCTCACCAACAGTGTCTGAGCTTGGGGGTGGAGCTGGTTAGAAACAGCCGAGCTATATCCTTCAAGCAGTCCCCCTGGTTGAAGTAGTATATTGATCTGAATACGAGACAGAGAGCTTCCACAATGTGGGACTTTGAAAAAGATTGTTACAGATTACTGAATTCTACAAAATAATTGAGAATTTGAGGGATTTGCATGCAGTTTTGATTAGAGCTAAACGGGATGGGCGTTATGGCGTAAGAAAATGTACCACCAGATAAAATTTTAAGCAGGTCACAATATTCAATAAGAACTTTGTTGCTATGGAGATGGCGGAGACTGCAGTAGAGTCTATGAAACCTATTGACTGGCTCTGGGCACTATGGGACTTAACATCTGAGGTCATCAGTCCCCTAGAACTTAGAATTACTTAAACCTAACTAACCTAAGGACATCACACACATCCATGCTCAAGGCAAGATTCGCACCTGCGACCGCAGCGGTCGCGCGGTTCCAGACTGAAACGCCTAGAACCGCTCGGCCACACCGGCCGGCCTGAAACCTATTCATGTGGGAATTATCACACAAGACCTGTCAAAACTCCATATGTACACTTTCATTATGAGCTTGCAAAACTCATTTCAGATATCCTAAATTACTTTATATGCATATAGGTAGCTTCATCTACTGGGTGAAGAACTGCAGTCTATATGAAGTAATGAGGTACCATGGAAATGAATTCGACGTTTTCTCAAATGTGGCCGATGATCCTTATGGCACTGTTCCATAGACCAAGATGGTTATCGGCCTTATGGAAGACCAGGCGTACGGATTGTCAGTTGTGGAGTTTGTAGGTCTGCGATGACAAGTGTATGCCTGTCAGACACTTAAAGGTGCCACCAAGAGGTGGGCTAAGAGTGTGCTTTGTATGGCGTTGAGAGCCCTATGTATTGAAGACTATTTGCGGTGCCTGTAGAATGGTGTTTGCAGTACTGCAATGCAGCCGCCACATATGGTACAGCAAACTACTATTTGATTGAGAGGAGACGGGGTGTACAATGTGCTTTAGTCTAAAACCTGCCTGTCACCTCAAGACGGTCGTGTAATGATGGGACTGATACTCTCCCATACTCGCACTATTAAATTTTAATGAGAGAAGGGGGTGGGGGACTCTGACTGAGTAAGAGGGAGAGAATGAGTGAGAGACAGTGTGTGTGTGTGTGTGTGTGTGTGTGTCTGCAGAGTAGTATGACCCTTTTATCATAGTGTAGGTAATTGCACGTGTCTGTGTCAATATTTATTTATTTATATGTACTGTACACATGTGTATATATACACACATCATGTGTGGAAAAATGTGTATATTTATATGTATATGTAGATGTATAAGCAACACATCATGTGTGAAAAAAAATAAAAATGTAAACGAAAACATAAACAAACAACAAATTTGTGTATTTATTTATTCATATATAGTTTATGTGTATTGTGTAAATGTATATATACACAATCATGTGCGTCATGTAAAAGGAATATTTTCTATGTTTCAAGTTTCAAATGTCATTAGCTGTTCAAGACTGATTAGTTTTTAAGTGTATATAGGTTACAGTCCATCAGTATTATTGTAAAACATATTCTATTGGAACTGTGGAATTTAGTTATAGTAAAAGAAGTATCTGCGCCAGTTTTTAGTTTAGATTTATGAAAGTTGTAAAAATATTCTCAACCAGTGTTACTGGTGATAGACACTCTTTTTTTCTCTAGTTATTAGTAATAGCGTGTATGTTAAAAGTATCTCTGCTCTGAAATATCAGAGTCAAATTGACCCTCAAGAACTGAACTCTAACTCAAAAATTGATCTGTGCCTCAAGAACTGAATTTTATCTGAAGAACTGAGCTGTACCTCAAAAATCAAACTATATCTGTGTGAAGTGAATAAAAAAGTCATTTCTTGCTCATTCAACTCAAAAGTAATTTCACATTTTAGTAATCAGGAAGAGCAACACTATTTTCACATACTTCTTCTTGAGTCAATGGAGAGAAGGGCACCCATAGAATTCCAGGTCTTGAATAGTAGCAAACTTGAAGATTCGAGCATCCATGCGGTCTTCTCTTTCCTCTTCATGTAGATGATGGTATCTGTGTGGTCAAATAATCGAAGCAACGTTACCACATCTTTATAGGTTATACCAGAATCATCCCAGTGAATTCCATGGTAGAAATATGTTAACCATTTTGCATTCTTCCATGTTTTAACACATTTCACGTCCTTGAAAGACATCAGTAATACAATGTTTGTTGAGAACGTCTCTATGAATACAACATCTTAAAATATGAGCTGTCTATGTTCATCATCATAGAAACACTGATCGTCTACAATGATGTACACACCTTGAGATACCAATGAGAAAAGCTATGGGTATGGTTCAGCAGCTGTTCATTTATACAGCTCGTTGCACAGCACCAGTGAGAGGGCAGTAGTTAAGCACATGGTCATGTAGAACTAGGGCATACGCTGCAGTGTGTTCCAGGACATTTGCCAAAGGCTTAAATATAGATCGTGTTATAATTATCTTGTACTCTTTTGAGCAGTTTATCACGATGACTGGCCCCAGCTCCTTGACTTCCATGGACTGGGTAGACATCCCTCCTCCTCATAATATGAAGAATGCAGCTTCGTATACATGTCATATGCTAGACTGCATAGATTTTTATCCCGCTGCAGGTGTAAATTAACATACGGGTAGAATTTGGAATTCAGGTGCACTCTGGCATTAGTTAACTTGCAATTACCAAATTTGGTGGAATCATTTGCTACGTTCTCTCTTCTATTGGTCTGAAACACAAGAGTGATGAACCTGGATGTCTTCAACTGAGTGGAGGTTTAAATAGACCACGTTTGTCTGCTTGCAGTCAGTATATAGCAAGACGTCAACTAAGCATAAGGTCATCACTGCACGGAAGGCCGTTCGAGAGAAGTTACAGTTTCTGATATTAGGACAGTTAGATTGAAAGCAGAGACTGTGGGAAATGTTTAAACCAATTACTGAATCTCTTGTCGAACTTTCAGTGGAATTACACAGCTATGATGATGATGATATTGCCACTTTCATTAACTGATCCACAGGCTGGACCTAACAACATTTCGCTCAACCTTTACAACTAAGTCACGTACTTTCTTTTCAGTTCCATCAAATTTTACAGCTAAGTTGCCTACTTTCTTTCTCAGAATGATGCAGGTGTATGTCTCTTGTTCCTTAACCCTACCATCTATTTGTTGATCAGTCTCAGATAGGGTCTGTGTATACATCTCTAGCTTTGTGACTTTACATTCAAGAAACTGAAATTTTCCATGATGTACAGACGCATTCTGCATTTTCTGTTTATGCACAACTATCCTCTCAGACTGAGTGCCTGACGTACGTGTGAACTTTTCCATGGTGTGATGTATACTAATAGACTCATCCCTTTTTTCATAATTATGTCTATAGAAACTCCTGAGAGTTCCACCTACACCTATCGTCATTCAATTTTCTTGATGTATCAGTAACAAGAAACCCATACCGATTGTGATTCCAGCAATCTGCACATATATTCACAAAATCATTGAATGACATCTCAGTTCGTAAATGTGCCTGGTAAATGTATTTTAGGTTCAGATTGTTTTGTCGGAAAGCTATAATGAGAGTTGAACTATCACTCACCACTGTTTCGGAATTCTAGAATATGTATCACTCAAATAAAATACGTCAATACCCATATGACGATCAAAACAAATATCATAGAATTACTTCATCGTTTTCCACGGTGACATCGTCAGATATGAACGTTGTGTTTGGCTTTACTTTTTCTGGTGGGGGAATCTGACTGGTTTGACTGAATGTTGTGTATGTTGCACCAGCAACACCCTGCAGTGTCTTTTGCAACAGTTGATACTTAGGTTGAAATAGCGTTTTTGAGACTACACATGACTGCTCAAAGTGGACTCCATCCGGGTGTGTTAATGGTGACAGAGAATATTTGTCTTGCCACAGCTGGATGGACCTACAATTATCGCTCTTATGCTAAGAGGTAGAAGTACCCCATTCTTCTTCTTCTTCTTCTTCTTCCAGTCTTCTTCCGCACCATCACAGGACCAGCCACTTACAACAAAGCCCTGATGCTTCACCCACAGTGCCATGATACCGACTACATCAGGTCTTAGTGTGCATTGGGTTTTTATAGAAAAATGAACGTTGAAATAATAACATATGTAGCCACTATAGGACAATCATCTTAGCGGCTTAGCTGCAATTACTACAACTTACATTATATAATGACAGGGTGGTTAAATAAGAAAACAACAAAGATTTGCAATTATCTTTATTTCAGGAATGATACATAGGCTACATTAGATCGACAATGACAACAACTGATTCATTTTCTACAGTATTTCCGAAATATGTATGCACAAAATGCAGCATGCATTTCTGTCAAAATGATGGGTGTTCCTTTAGCTCATTCTTTTGACATCGTATTAATTCATTGTTCTAAGTCTTCTGTATGCACACTGTAGGTATGGAGATAGTGCACAATGTCTTTATACGCAGTTTGCAAACACGGGAGCCCATGGTTCAGTCTTTCCAACATAAGGAATAGCTCCATCCGTAGACGAAACAAGTTTGTGACACTGTAGTATTGCAGGTAAACGGACTGTCCTCTCTCACTGTGTGTGTCATGCCATCAAACAGTGATATTATAGATAGCGTCAGACCGTGACAGTAAATGTCGGGAAATGGAGAAGACCCGGAAGTCATCTGTTGGTTGATATAGTTTATCCCATTCCAAGTCTGTAAACCGCACTTTAACACTACTCTATGTATTTTCAATCTCTAACACAACACGCCAGTCACTCCTCACTGATGATTTTACACAATATTTAAACGCTTTGAACCACTAGTTGTTAAATTATAAGTTGAAGTAAAAGACAGCAGAGCACTGGGAGGAACCGGCAGCTTCTTATCCACAACATCAACACTCTGTCCTTGCAGTAACAACGGAATGTCCTGGAATGGTGCTTATGTTGGAGATCAGTATTTCTTCTGAGTACCAGGGACATTCTGGGTGTCTTCATTAGACAAATCAATGAGAAACATGGATAAGAGCAGCTCATTGTCCTGCTCCAACATTCTGGCCAGGTGCTCTACAGGATCCCACGGTCCTGCTACTGCTGCCGGTTCTGAAAAGCCAGAATTCGCTGTAGGTCTCGACAAGCCAAAGGTAGCTGCTGCTCGTCCTGACACACTGGATGTCGGTGCTGGTACAGACACACCAGAGGACGCTAAACAAAAATGGAGAAGAAACAGTAGGCATCCACAAACAATGACATGGAATTAGAAAAAGAAAGGGAACTTGACAAAGAAGAGGAGGATGCACTGCTACATTTGCTAATCGTAGCAATGACGTGTTATGATAACACTTTTACATTTCTTCTGTGATGGAGAGGCAGACGAGGACCTTACCTGCTGTTGACGCTTCATGGTTCTTCTTCTTCCAGGGACTGACTGCAACAGAGATCAATGAGCTTCTGTGTCTCCTTATATCACTTAAATGGCGAAAATGTGATTATGATATTTATCGACTTCAGCAGTATTTCTGAATCGATTCCCAGACCTGCATTTGCCTTGGATGAAGGTTTCACGTGCGTCGTTATTCCACATGGGAGTCTTGGGGATTTCTTTGAGGTTCAGTCCAATCGTGACCGACAGGGCATGCAGGCTCAGCAGTGGCACAAAACACGACGTGGCCACTTGACAGACAAACAGAGAGAGAGGGAAACATGTGTTTTCTTATGAATTTCTCAGGTATCAATAACAAAGGGTTGCCGCCACCTACTGCTTTGTTCGGTTACTAGCGCGAGTTCCAGTCTGCACCCTGTAGAAGCCAGCTGGCAGTGCAGCAGCTGACAGCAGGCGTGGTGCCCAAACTGGTGTAGTGCGGTCTCTTGGACACTGGTGTATGGTGCAGCACAGTAAAGTGATTGTGGCGCAGGCATGCAGTGCCCTGCTGTCGGTGCAAAATATTTTTAACAGTGTAATGTAGTGCAGCGAGTTTTGTTGACGCTGATTTCGTGCCAGTATCCCTTGAGCGATCGGAAAAAGAGATCTATTTAATTACCGGTTTTTGATGTATTTTACATGACCTGTATCTTCTGAAACAGCAGAGAATGATGAGCAGCAGAGATCAAACCCCTGTGATTTGAATTTTATAAATAATCAGTATATCCATTGCTGTGCAAGTGACATTGATTTGAACTTCCTGTTGTGAGATCCCTCCTCTCCAGCAGAGACAGTCCTTTTCTCGGTAATTTCCAGATGGGGGAGGACTGGAGGAGTTTCTCAGAGGTGGAGGGGATAATAAATTGATCAATTTAATTAACTAATCAATTAATTTGATATCAAAGGATTGCTTATTTTGGCGAGGGGTTTTTCCAGAGGGGTGGGGGAAGATGAGGAAGAGGGGAAGGAAACACGGTGTAAGCACAGCTGTCTTAAAAGATCCGGAGCTGAGTGTCACGCTTTGTCAAAGTGTCACACTCCGTCAGTGACGTTTGGTTTCAAAGCCGACAGGAACTGTCGTAATCCGTGAATGCAGCATTCTCATATACCCGACAGGATTTGTTGCAATTAGTGCATCAGTAGATGCAGGACTATCGTAAACATGGCAGTAATTTCTGCTATTAATGAATGGTGCATCTTCTCGGATCGTACACTGCGAAGAAAACTGGATGCAATGGACATTTGGAATCGGGTGCCTCGCAGGAGACAATGCTCATTGCACATATAGCTGTACATCTGCAGTGGACTGAGTAACGCAGAAACTTGACTGTGTTTTGTGGTCCGAAGAGCCACTATTTTGTCTCTTTGCAAATGATATAACGTATTTGATCAGACGTTTAACGCACAGCGTGAGGAGAGTGTAGTTCACTTCGGAGGTGATTTTGTGATATCTGGGTTGTGTTTTTTTATGCACCATGAGACCACTAATTAAGGTTATGTTGAAAGTAAAGAAGGAATCTTATTTCTACATTATTGCAGACCAAGTGTAGCCCTTTCTTCTACACCTTGAAGATGGATATGCTGTGGACATTCTCGCATACGTTTATGGTTTGACGAACATTCAATCACGCTATTGTATATCGAGTGTCTCGCTGTATCTGTCGATCTGAAGTCCATTGAAAGTATCTGAGGGTATTTACAACAGCACATAAAATGCACAAGTAAATATTCTCGCAGCCTGATAGCTGTAGCGTATCTAATCATCAGAGAGTGGCTTCAGTTGGATGTAATATGCTTGATAAGCATTTTGGACACTCTTCCTCGCCGAACACAGGCGGTTATGGCCAGGCGATAAATGGTTGGACGTCTACCACTCTTCACAGAACGTGTGATTCGGAGGCTTGTCTGCCCTGTAAAGTAGGGTGGATGATGATCTGTGGCATCTCCGCCGAAAGAACACAGTGCTGGTGCACGCGCAAGTGTTTCTGAGCACACTGTTCATCGTACATTGTTGAACATTGAACTCTGCAGCAGACCATCCCTACGTCTTTACATTTTGACCAACGACATCGTCAATTACGGCTACAGTGGGCATGGGACCATCGGGATTCTACTGCCGATCACTGTAAACGTATCGGCCCTTCGGGTAAATCAAATTTTTGCTACAATAGGTCGCTGGTCATCTTCACAAATGCCGTAACCGAGGTGAACGATGGCTCGAAACGTGCTGCGCGCCAATGACGCACGCTGGTGGGTACAGTATTATGCTGTGAGAGTCATCCTACTGCGCTTGTATGGGAACTGTAGTAGTAATCGAAGACGAACTGACAGCTGCGAACCATCTGCATCCCTTCATGTTTGACGTCTTCCCCGACGGCAACGTCATCTTCCAGCAGTATAATTGCCAGTGTCTCGGAGCCAGAACCGTGCTACAGTTGTTTGAGAAGCATTATAGTGAACTCACGTTGATGTCTCGAGGACTGAATTCGCCCCATGTAAATCCTGTGGAGCCCTTCTGGGTCGTTATCGGGTAATATCACCGCGTACGCAAACAAGGGGCCCGTTATTTACGTGAATTATGTGACCTGACATACACATCTAATGCCACATACGTCGATAAACCTACCAAACAACTGTTGGATCCCTGATACACAGAATCAGTGACGTATTTCGTTCCAAAGATGAATAAATCAAGCTGTCAAGGAGGTGGTCATAACGTTTAGACTCATCAGTGTATACCAGGTTAAACAGTTCTTCACCTTCCCTCTTATGCAGAAGAAGTTTTACAGGTAAGGTACAGCAGGGGTAAATCTGTGTAGAAGAAATGGGGTAAACGTATAACTCATATGTACTATGTAACAAGTATATGCTTTTAATTGTACGCTACTTGGTGAACACGTTTTAATAATTACAGTTTAATAGTTATATATAGAGCTTACAATTATTTTGGTGCAACTTTTTCATTATTTTTGTCAGTAAAAATTTGATTAGTTATCCCCTATTTAGAGGTATATTTTCATTTGATATGAGACCATTAAGCGCTTTATACGCTCAGAAAGTTAAGACATGACGTTACAGCCCTCCGGGAAGAGTGGCCACCCAGTATGAAATACCTCACTTCCTCGGATTTGCATATAATAGGAGAGCAACACTACAAAATGACCTATCTGAGTTTAAAAAGAAGCGTGTTTGCCAGCTTAATGCATGTAGCGGTGAGGAATCTTTACCATCAGATACAGCAGAAGGAATAATGCCAGATTCCCAGAACACAATAGAGTCAGCTACGGCTCTTCTTCACATCATGGTCCGTCGACTGATGTGCAGACATTGTCTTCATTTACTCTGTCACCGGCGAATGTGAAGTCAGTTCCTCATTACGAGAGATGATTTTCAACCAGGTGAAGAGGAAAATGCGCCGTAATCACCCAGTCTCCCCACAAGGAGTGCTCTCATAACAGCAAAAGGGCAACTGATGAAAGATATGAAACTTACTTTTTAGCAGCAGTTAAACACTATACATGTGACACTGCAAGGGAAACTTAATCTGCTACTGCAAGGACTGTTCTACGAAAGGTATAGTGCAGCGCAATTCTTCCTTTCCACGTTTCACTCCTTCAACAGCTTTATGCTAGTGACTCTTAATATCGGTTACGGTTGTTCATATCACGCCAACGCAAACTGAAAGGTAATGTCACTTTTGTATGCTATATTTTGTTTACGGATAAGATCTCTGTTCTAGCAGTAGTGGGAACCAAAAGATCCTGAGGAAGATCCCAGCAGGGGGGTCGAAACGTCGATCATTTTAGAAGAAACATGACGCCGCCTAATAAACCAGAAGATTTTAACGTCATTGACAAGATTTTAATTTCAGTGACAAGCCTGCAGACTTACATGAGACCTATTTTATCGTGGGCAAATCGGTGTTCTCAATATGCATTACTGACCAGTTCAAAATCTACGCTGGCACGCTGGCTGTGGTAAGTAGATAAACAACGGCATCAACGTGTGGTGTAGGCTTTTCAAGAGTGGCATCAGTTGTTCCTGTCTTAAAGAATGGGTTCTAAAATACCACAAGTATCTACAGCTCCTAACAGAACTGTAGCATCAGCTACTGAGAGACATTCCGCACAAATAATTACAGACCGTAACACATCACGTGGCGACCGTTCACACCTCGAGACTTTTATTTGTGGTTAAAATTAAAACAAATGGTCTGCAATGAAATGTCGGTGATTTCCGAAGAACTGAGAGCCATATAACATGGAACCGTGTTGCGAAATGTCCAGGTTAAATTCACCGTGAAGTATTATCCGTCCGAATCGCTTTATATCAGGCATCGGTGCTCAGACGCAGCAGTTTGAGAATTACCCCAGACAGTCATAATAATAAACACAGGAACTGTAATCGAGCTACATGTTTGCTTGGAAATGAAATATTAGGGCAGACGTTTGTGATCCCTCTTCTCCTGACAATAAGACAGTAGTTTGCGACGATGTCAAAATGTTAATCGCGGATCATGTTTCACATATATTATGCTGCGGAAGAGAAGATTTCATAATGCAGCAGTTAAGAACGTAAAAAAATTGTCCCGTGCGTCAGAAAATTCGTTACATTCTCAGCTATAGATAACGTAACACCGTACATTGATGCATTTACTTGTTCTGGACGTATCTGGGCCGGCCGCTGTGGCAGAGCGATTCTAGGTGCTTCAGTCCGCGACCGAGCTGCTGCTACGGTCGCAGGTTCGAATCCTGCCTTGGGCATGGATGTGTGTGATGTCCTTAGTTTAGTTAGGTTTAAATAATTCTAAGTCTAGGGGACTGACGACCTCAGATGTTAAGTCCCGTAGTGCTTAGAGCCATTTGAACCATTTGACGTATCTGGGATGTCCTGTTTTAGCTACAATACTCTACATAAAAACGATTCGAAAACGGCTTCGACTCTAGACGGCCACACCTGCTGGCAGAATAATATTACTTCTTCCGGCATATTAATGTAATTCCTGCAAGTGCTTAGATCGACTCCAGAGGAAGTGAAGCTGCAGTTGGATCAAAAAGACTGTCTGAAGGAACAGGATTTCGCAGAAGAACGGGAGATAAGGATTCCCGCTAACGAGGAGAACACGACAAGTGCAATAACCTGCTTTCACAGAAACTATGCTCAGTGGAAGAAGGGTCAAAATAAGATAGCTCGTGTCTCCGATTATCCGTAGGTACTCGGGTCAAAGTTATCGAAGTGCTGTAAGTGCTTTTTAGTGAGTAAGTAGTCCATCGGAAGCACTGGCACAGTGCCTACTGTCG
Organism: Schistocerca cancellata; assembly: GCF_023864275.1. Lineage (NCBI taxonomy): Eukaryota > Metazoa > Arthropoda > Insecta > Orthoptera > Acrididae > Schistocerca > Schistocerca cancellata. Next base: position 398,827,354 of record NC_064629.1, read on the forward strand.
AGGCTTCACACTTCTGTGCCCTGTGTTCGAAACCAGATTATATCTTTTATTTTTGATTTTCGTTTTATCTACTCACACCCGTAGGAGACTACTATACATATCTGCCAAAATACACTAAAACAACGTTATTCTTATTCATCTACTAATTGTACGCCTGCTGAGTGAATTAAAAAAACAACAAAATAAATGAATAAGAAAATTATTTGAAATTATTGTCGGTGAAGTTCTCGTAGTGCATTTTGATTGATAATCAACTGCAAGCACCAGTTTCCGGTAAATTGATCGGCTATGCGTGGTTTCCTGCGGAATTATTGCGAACGCGAGAAATCTTTGGCAGTGTTAAGGCCTATTTCCAGAATGAGATTCATGCGAAGAAATGTCACTGTGGAAAACTTACCTTCGCGCAGTTCTCGTGGCGTTCGGAAATTCTTTGTTTTAAATGTTTCTACAGTTGTAATCATCCAATGGAATGCACCAAACGTTACTGAAGAATTAACGTAAGAATTAAATATAAGAGTTAATGTAATAATTGAAATAAGAATGAAATAGAGGACAATAATAATTTAAAAGTATTTAACCCCTGAAAATACCACACACACACGTATAACAAATATAAGACACTTAGTGCAGAACCCAGTTGTAGTTTCGCATTTAATGTGACGCTCTTCCATCCCCTAACTTCATAGGAAACATTCGTGTTGTAAGCTTCTAGAGACATGGCTAAATGAATGGAAATGAAAGAAAGTAAAATAAAATAATAAAAGCAATAATTGGGTTTTGAACATGGGGCGCAAAAGGCATACTCAGCCACCCTAGCCACACTTTCCACAGTGTTGCGACATCGCACCCTACGGTGACTTATGGCGCACGAAAAACCTATCAATAATACGAGGGCGATCAGAATTCTGAACAGCTCCCAAATAGAGAAAGTAGTATCCACTCTGGAAAACATATGGTATGTATCGGGTTTTTATTGACCCCAAAGTGTTTCTAGCAGCTATATGACGCTAAAATGTAAAATATCTTCACCTGAAATGTTTCTAAATTACATTAAACACTTTGACCGTTCTGTTCTCAGAAACGGTTAAGTATCTACAGATGAGGCGAGACACGCGTTGGTTTATTTCTTCTCCTCTTCCATTGAGTACAATTTCTGGATAATCGGGTTATGGCGCTGCCGAGTTCTCCTCATACGAAGATCTCGTAGGTTATTTCGGCACTTCGCCAGAAAGTTTCGTGACACTCGTCAAGACGTCGCGCCATTCAGATGACAACACGTGGCATGAAAATCGCGAACACTATCCTACCTGCAGATTCTTATCTGCTCATAAAATTTACTCTTTGTTTTTTAGATCGACCAGCATATTTCAAGAAACAAATTGGACCAAACAGCGTACTGTAAACGCTGCCTTCGCTTTGTTACTGCAGCATACTCCAATCGGACTGAATTCTGATTTGGTGTGCATGTGCACTTACAAAGGAACCGTATGATTTATCCCTTACCAATTTATTTCAGAACGACAGGATGTGTAGCGCACGGCTACGAGTTCAACATATATAAACAGGACGACGCAACTGTCAACCGCTTCCGAGAAAATCGAGTAGAAAATTTCAGGCGACCTTATATAGTTTGCATGGTCGCTAGCAAGGAACCCGCAGCCGATCGTGGTTGCGCTTCGAGCGCCGAGCACGAAGGTTCTTGTTTATCTAACCTGCCGCAGCGTCGCTGTGTGAACTTATCCTCGTTAGTGTTCCGTTTGTTAAGTGAGTCGTAGCGCCTCCGCTCCGCCATAGAGTTTGTTTTCGTCTACTTGCAGCGACGTCGGCCGCTCCGCTATGGCTAACATGGTTTCCACGTGTATCCCACTAAAATGTAATGTTACCTTTACTTTCGATAAAGCAATGCGACACGTGCTGCCTGGGTGTCTAGAAGTCCACGATTGGCTTGTCGATACAATTCATGTGAACTCTGATTGGGTCCACACCGCTTATTTTGACGCAGCCGAGTACGTGTTTTACATACAGTTTATGGATCCCCTTCGCGTTGAAAGATTTCTGTCGCGACACGGTTCTCAAGTGCCGTACATGCATCGCGGTAATTCCGTTAGTATAGTGTCACTCGCAGATTCTGAAACTTACTGTACCAGCGGTCGAGTGTTCAACCTCCCACCGGAGGTATGTGATAGCATTGTTATGGACATATTCACTGCTTATGGTAACGTGACAAAAGTCCGTCATGAACATTTGTCTGCTCAACACAGACTACAGTGTTTTGGCGGAATTCGTTCCTAGGAAATGCTTATCAAACGCTATATTCCATCACATTTACAAGTGTATGGTTACCGCGTTCCTGTTGTGTATACTGGTCAATAGGGAACCTGCTTCCTATGTGATGAAAGTGGACACGTTCGGTCTAACTGCCCGCCGAGGGTGTTTGTATTAAGGCCGTCTTTAGTGCAGCGTCGCAAATTAACGGTTGCTTATTTTGTTCCTTCCATTCTCGAAGTCGGGTCTTGTTCTGTTTTGGATCATGATGACCGAAAAGACAGTTCTGATAAGAGTGTAAATGAGTTTCCGCCTTTACCCCCGCGATAGGATCACTATACTACTGCCTCCAGGATAGAACCTGCAACAGTGAAAAACAAGCAACGTCGCACTCACGATGGTGAGGGTGAAGATTTGGCTGTGCTTTCTTCAGCCCCAACCTCCTCCGCATCGATTTTGTCCACTGCTCCTCTCTATGATACGATACCTCCCGTCCGTGGTACGGTGAGTGGCCAAGAAGTTATCTCCAGCATCCCTCCTGCTCACGAAGTGGCCCCTCGCAAGCTGCCTCCGTGTAGAGAAGGAGCAGGATCCCCCCTTCGTTCTTGTGTCCCCAGTTACAGTCTGAGACGTGGCAATGCCCTCTTGCTCCTTCGTCTTCAGCAGCCGACGGTGTCTTGAGTTTGCTGCCTACAGTAACTCCAGAGGAGAACAAAATTAGCGACAAAGTATCACCTGTTGCACTTGTAGTTCCGCGTTAGTGACTGGACCTGCATTACATGTCTCTTGTTGTGAGGGGCAGGAAGCTGTGACTGCGAACCCTCCCACACCTCCGTCTGCAAAGGCCGCCATGTCACGTAGCCGACAGAAACAGCGTCCACAACCTGAAACGCGGTAGTACATAAGAAATCTAAGAATAAAATATTCCGATGACGGAGGTTCTGGTCTCCCCTCATTCATCTGTGGACCCAACAGTGGACCTTCACGCTCAACTCTCTACATAATTCTGCTCGGTACGTTCCTTACATCCCTGTGTAACAGTCGTCAATGACCCAAGCCTACACGTTCCTTTCCTTGAACGTTACTCTTGTGAAATCAAAATTGCGATTGGCTTCGCTTCGTCTGTTCTTTTACGATTCATGTGCGGAAATAGCATTCTTACAGAAGGTGTTATTTAGGCATCTCTCCTTACCTGGTTTTCGTATGATCTTTAATAGAGTACCTGAATGTTCTACGGTGACAGCCTCGTTCTTTCGCGGAGGCATCCCTATTGCTGAGGTGTAAATGTTGGATTCTGGCATGGCCCTAGGTTATCAGATTTTTAATCGTACCATGGTTCTTTAATATGCCCCCTCTGGCACAGGTTCCACAATGGATCGTTCGTGTTATTCTAAAGACTAAATTGTTTACCTGTGGCATAAGTCTTCCAGGTATTCTTTTGGGTGGTGATTTTAACTGTGTATTGCGTTCTACAGATCAATCTCCAAATTTTAATTTTTGCCATGAATTACATGAATTGGTCCACTCCTTACGCCTCAAAGACGTCTAGATATGTAAATACCCGACGCTATTTAAATTTGCTGCGACTTCTAGTAGCATATTAAATAGGTTTTACTTATCAGACTGCCTGCGCGATATCATTCTTAATGTTGAATTCATCCCCGCCTCTTTTACGGATCACTGTGCTGTGACTGCGCCTCTAAATCTTGTACGGCAACAGGTCAAAATTTGGCGCTCTCCATGGAGGTCAAACGTCTCTCACCTACCTGACCCCTATGTTGATGATATGATGCGAGCCGTGTGCGGGTGTACTCTCGGTCCACACTCCACAGGGGAGTCTTCCACTCTTGACTGGTAGACGCAATTGGCAAAACCGAGATTCAAGAAAGCTTTGATATTTTTTTCGTGCACGAGACTTTCGGAGAACTTACGAAACTTAATATTCCAATCTGCGTGAACTTTCCGATGTTGCGTATCACGCCCCTCTGCGAACTTCGGATGTTAGGCGTGTAAAGGCAAAATTGTTGGCCTTGAAGAGGATACAATTGGAAGATTTGAAACTCTGATCTAAATCACGTTCATTGATGACGGAAGAACTGACTTCCTTATATCATTCGCTTCAGCATCACACTCATCGCCGAAGTGCTTGTATTCATTCTCTCACGACAAATGATCGACGTTTCCTAATGACGCAAGATGACATAGTGCGTGCCTTTCACAAATACTATGTCGACATCTAAGACGTTGATGCGTCCAATGATACATTTTACGACCTATTAGAGCAGCAGCACGGATATGACAACACCACCTGAACAAAATGAAACGCTCTTAGCTGCATTTCAGCCTCAGGAAGTTTATAAACTTACTGTGGGATCACCTTCTGAAAAGTCCCCGGATCGGGATGAACTTCCCAAGGAATTTTAAGTGCGTTCTTGGTGTCTGTTCGGTGCTACCTGTAATCGCTTTTGAATGAAGTGTTACAGCGGAGAGTATTGCCGACATCGTTAAAAGTGGGGAAAACTGTTTTATCCCGAAACGCCCTGGACCGGCTGCTCCTGACAGCTTTCGCCCAATTATTTTGTTGAACTTTGATTATAAGACTGTGGAGAGGGCAGTTAATAGTTGGATGTCGGCTCTTATGGAGACGATTGTTGCAAAACATCGAAGCTGCGTACCTAGTCGTACCATTCTTACCCCAATAGTCGAGTGTCGTGACGTGGCTTCGGCCGCTGCTATAACGTCCGCCCCCCTGTGCTCTTGCTTTTGCTTTTCTAGACTTAATAAGGCATTTGACGGAGTTAATCACGACTTTTTGCTTCGAATTCTGGAGACTGTTGGCTTTATTGTTGACACACGGCGAGTGCTCTCAAATCTGTTTAAGGGTATCTCAGCTTTGGCTGTCGTTAATGGCCAACTGACGTCCCTGATAAGTATGCGTCGGGGAGTGCCTCACGAAATCTGCTGTCATTGACTTGGTTTGTGTTGCCTCTGGAGCCCCTACGCCGGATGCTGGCATCCCAGCTGAAAGATTTTTCGCTTTCCGGAGAGACTGATGATTCTTCTCCGCAATCCTGCAGAGATTCCTCGACTGAAGGCTGTAATCAATGATTATTGGTGCGATTCTGGTGCACTACTTAATAAAGGCAAATGCAGGCATCTTAATTTGCGAAGGTTTTGATGACGCGATATTCCATGGGCTACTACAATTGATCGGCATACGTTTCTGGGCATGATCGATGATCGTGGTCCACTCAAAATGGCGGCGAGTGATACTAGAACACACACTTAGTCTGGTCCACAAAGTCCGAATACTGGATACATACGTCTTATGAAAAGCTTATTACGTAGCTCAAGTTTATCCGCTTCCATCGATGATGGCGAAGAAACTATAATAGTTATCTGGTGGTTTCTTATTTGAAACCACATATCATTCGTTTACGATATGAGGTGGTGTCGAAGCCTCGTTCCTCGCGGAAGGGGGGGGGGGGGGGGCTGGCCTGACTGATATACGAAGGAAGACGCAGATGGTACATGTGCGACGTACGTGTTGAAACTATAATAGTTATCTGGTGGTTTCTTATTTGAAACCACATATCATTCGTTTACGATATGAGGTGGTGTCGAAGCCTCGTTCCTCGCGGAAGGGGGGGGGGGGGGGGGGCTGGCCTGACTGATATACGAAGGAAGACGCAGATGGTACATGTGCGACGTACGTGTTGACGGTAGCTCAAAAAACTCACACATTCACCTACCGTTTATTTCTTTGTGTCTGCCCTGCTAGTCTTGACCCCACTATTGATGTTGGTCGCATAAATTACAAGTTAACACACATTCGTAACTTCTGTCTTGCAATGAGCTATTTAACAGCTGACATTTTATGGAGACACGCCCTCATCATGAAATTCATAAAGACTCGTTGGGAAGGAGTTCCTTTCCTGAATCTCGTTGAAAGAGGATCGCCTTAAACAACCCGGATGACAGGTTGGTCCAATATCAGTCTTCTGATTCTGCTGATGCCCGTAACGTCCTCGCTGTATAAGGTAATAAATAACTTGATTTCAATGAACGAGCGACTTTTCCGTATTGGGTTTACCGACACTGATTTATGTGGTCATTGTACGTCTGCTGATACGATCCGACATCGTTTTATTTGTGGAGGCCATACGGCAAACCGATCTAGAATTAGGACACAATTGGCATTCCTTACACGATCTTCTGACGCTGTATACACTACGGACATCATACTGAGCTCTGATGCTTCCTTCATTACACAGCAGAAAATGTGGTTGCTGGGGCACTTCGTCCATTATGTCGTAGAAGGCGAGGGGGAAGATCACATCGCCTTCAGACATTTCATGATCACAGCTTAGTGGACATACTTGCGACTGCCTCGATACCAAGACCGCTTCACAAACATGTTGAATCTTGTTTTTCGTCGGCAAAATATTGGTTAATTTCATTTTCCTGATGACAGATGTTTCCTTTGTAATGAATGTTCCAATCTGCGTTACTCCGACTTGTTCTCTCCTAGTTTACCTGATTGTTTTTTTAGTGTATTGCCTCAGTATCGCTCCAGTTCTGTTATATAATGTGTATAGATGGTGTACATATACACATGAGCGTGTAAAATCCTTGGAATCAAATTGGATTTTTTCTGTAGACGGAAGGCGTTGTTTGCGAATTAGACTATAATCTGATTCCGTTATCTTCCTGCTTTTTAGATTCTACACAAAAAAAATAAATAAGAAATGCAAAACAAAAAATTTAAAAATCAATAAAACATAAAAAATAAATAAGAAACTCTTGACACATAGCATTAGAACTGGGTACTGGTCTTTCGGGTATGTAGTCGAATTTTTTCAATTCTGTTGTTACTTATTATTCTGTTATCATAATTAATCTTTTCTCAAGTTTGTAGCTTATGTTATATGATGATATGACTATGGCCTTCCCAAGTTTCATGACAGAAGCAAGTCACTCTGACACTAAAAATAGTAATAATAATAATAATAAAAGCGAGTAGGGCTTTTTGTGTCGAATCTGGGTGTCGACACTCCTTTTTTCCACATACGAGCACAGATCTCAAGCCCTGCGGCGTCTCTCTAGGAATGTATGATAGATGTGAGAAAATTGTGACGCCAACAGTACCAAATCGGGTGGAGACACTTCATAAAAACCGCTGAATTACTGAGTCATGAAGGGTTTTCTTGTTTTCTGCTGTGTCAGTGCGTGTCGGCAGTTAATGAAATTTTAGAATACTCCGGAAACTAATCACTTCCTACTCATCATAGGGCGTCCGCGAAGTCTACAAGCAGTTTTCCGAAATTCTTCATGCAGTTTATTGATTGTTTTCGTACAAAAAATACTTGATCTCGGCTTAATAAATATTCAGTAACTGTGTCTCTGCCGGTTTTCAACCCGACTGTGTTGACGTATATTTACAGCGTTCCTGTCTCTTTTCGCGAACCAAAGTACATTGGTGGATGAAACCCCAACAAGTGACATCTTCACATATTCCAGACTTTACCAGGAATCACTGTTCAGTAAGAGAAGCCATGGTCGTACCAGTCCAGTTGTAAGGTTATATCAGTAGTCAAAAGCTATAGAAACGGTTATTTCCCACTAGAACAACGTTTAAAGAGCTCCAAAGGGCATTGCTACATAGCGACTTCAGAAAATAAGTAACCTGTTCCTCCTACACTAAGACCATTGGGGAAAGAGAGTGCCGCGTTTTTGGAAGAGAATACATATTCCAGGTTTCCTCTTGACACAGTTCTGTTTAGATAACAGATGCATCAGAGTGTACGCCTGAAATAATTCGCAAAAAGGAAACATGTTCCAGAGTTGAATTACGCAGGCATTACGAATTCTGTGGGCAAACCGTCTCCATTGAATACAGGTTCACCCTGAAATTCTGGCGGTGTGTGGACCAAATGCAGTGTCAGATCCAGCCGTAGCGAAATAGTGCTGACAGTTTGATCAAAGCCACACAGATGCCGGCAGTACTGATCGGGAAGTCGAGATCTTGCATCATGTGATATCCATCTTCTCGGCCAACTCAAACATCATCTGGGGAAACACTGGCTTTCCATCGATGAAGACGTTCACGCAGCCGTTCTCGAATGGATTCGCGAGAAAGGAGCGGATAACTATCGTCGATGATTTGAACAACTGGTGGAACATGTGGACTGTTGGTTACAGAGACTTGTTGACTGTGTTGAACACAGTGTCAGGTATATGCGTTACTTTGAACTGAAGTTCAGCGTTCAATAAAAGTTACTTGGCCTGACGTAATAAATGTGCGTTTGTCTGTACAACAGCTCAAGATTTTCATCGGCATTTTGCGACCGTGACGATAGTAGTAGAAACTTGAACACCAGTTTAAAATACTATTGAATAATAATTACTTAATAGTTTTTTTTTACCCTCAAGTTATCTTGCTTCTCTAAGACTGCTTTCCTAAGAGAGGAGAATTAATTTCGCCGTCTCTGAATCATGCTGTAAGCTACATGTGTCCATGGGGTGGTGGTATAGGAGGTACAACTTACAGACCAGCACTGGTAATGCTTACTCTAGTCCTTGCTTGGTGCCTGGGATCTTTTAGACTCCAAGGCTCTTTTAACTACAAAGAAACAGTTTTAGCGGGGACGTAGCCTTCTTCTCCTCTAGATATGCTTTTTATAGAATTTTTATTATAGCTGGGTAGAATATTTAAGGTGATATCATGGTTTAAGGACAATAATTTGAATTTTTTGTAGTGAGGTCAGCAAATACGCGATGTATACAATACGTGATTTTCAATCTTATATTTCGATTTTATTACGATAACAGAAACTTGCAACACTGTGTCTTCCTAACCGACATTTGTATGTCCATTATTCTAATCAATTCTTAGAAAATACATACGCATACTTTGTTCAAAGAAATGACAGCTATAGGCGTGAATGAAGCTATACTCTTTGAAAAGGGCTACATTCTCTAGCAGGCTTTAGCAGATATACGTGAGAGTGAAGTGATAATGAATCATTTCCTGTAAATGTGGATGACAGTGACGCCGCTGTAGATTTAATAGAGGAAGATATACATGTCTCTGAGATGGGGTGGATGTGAAAGAATGCGAAGCACATGGTAGTGGTATTCAGGAAAGTATTGCACCTACTCTTATATCTAGAGACAGACAGACAACATATGACATACTATCACCTGAAGTGGTCAAGCACGTTTCCAGGAATATGAAACGTAAAACTGCACATATTCAATGTCACCTTAGGCCACGATTAAAGGCTAGGGCATACTGTCTCAGAATTTTTATCACCAATCACATGGAGAGTGTAATACCCATTTATACCAATAACAGTGTGGAGGACAGTAGACTTCTATAGCTTTATCTCCAACGCTGGATTCAACTTGACTCTACAGGCCTACAGGCATTCTTTGGGCTACGAATAATAGCTTGTTTACGCGTGGGACGTACGAAATCTTCGAGTGAATTTGGTCAGTCCGAGCCACAACGAACTTTGAAGATGTCCTGGTACTCACATGTGCCCCGCGTTCGACGATAAACTTACATGAAATGAAAGAAAAGCCGTTTCTGGATCAGAAGCTGAATCTGTATAGATTGTGTTTGAAATATCCGTTGATGCTTTCATTTCGTCTCATATCGCCGGGGTTTATATTATAGTTGATGAAAACCTCTAGACTTTCAAGGGACAGTGTTCATTCAAGGTGCACATTCCTTCAAAACCTGGGAAGTACTGGATAAAATCTTTTGGTCTGTTGTAGATTGTGAGACCAATTACCTCATGTATATGCACAAATATATACAGGGAAATCTGATACAGGAAGGGAAATAAATCGAGGGAAACGAGTTTTGAATGCTTTAGTTGATCACCTGAGGGAAAGTGGTACGAATATTACCACTGATAATTTTTTTTAAGTTCGCAGCTTAATTATGGCGTGTAACAATGGAGTTGTAATTTCAGCAATTTATACGTGTCTCAAAAAAAGTCATTAATATTTTTGTAGACATATATTACATTTTATCGCCATATAAATGCAATAAACAGTTTGGGGTCAATAAAGACATTTTTTTCGGAGCTGATACCATGCATTGGCTAGAATAGGTTCTGACACATCCGACGATACCTATGTGAGAGCTTTAAAGAATTCCGACAGTCCTCGTAATGTTGGTAAGTTTTGCATGTGACATAAATCACAGCTGGGTGTGATTCCAAACATCGTGATTTTGAGGTAACTGTGACTAGTACGGCTGAGAATCACTTTTGTGCCTCGTGTTCAAAACACAATTATTGCTTTTCTTATTTTCTTTTATTTCCTTTTTTTCCATTCATCTACCCATGTCTGTAGAATGTTACAACACAAACGTTTCCTATCAAGTTAGGGGAATCAAAAGCTTATATTAACTGCAAAACCATAACTAGGTTTCACAATATGTTCCTATATTTATTATGTATATATGTGTGTATGGTATTTTTACGCGTTACAATCTTCTTAAGTTATTATATTCTTATATTTCACTCTTATTTCAATTATTACATTAATTCTTGTATTTTATTCCTACGTTCATTCTTCAGTAAGATTTGGTGCATTCCCTTGGATGATACCAATCGTAGAAACATAGGAAACATAGAATTTACGAACACCTCGAGAACTGCACGAAGTTAAGTTTGCCACAGTGACATTTCTTGTATGAAATTCATTCTAAAGATGTCTCGCTTTGGCAATAATTTCGCAGCAGACCACGCCTAATGGATCAGTTTACCGTAAACTGGAGCTTGCAGTTGATCATGAATCGAAATGCACTACAGGAATTTCACCGAATACAGTTTCAGATAATTTCATCTTTCATTTAGTCTTTATTTTTGTTTTAATTCATTCACCAGTATACAGTTAGTAGTCGATTAAGAATGACGTTACTTCAGTACACTTTGGAAAAATTCGTCTAACGATCTACTACGGACAAGAGTAGATAAATGAAAAACAAAAATAAAAGTTATAATCTGGTTTCGAACACGGGGCACAGAAGTGTGGAGCCGCGACGGCAGGCCAAGTAGTCGCTGTTCTGATGAACTACTTACTTGCTCAAAGGCACCTGGAAAATTTTCCAAAATATGCTGACCATCTTCGTATTTATGGTAAGTTCTACATGTGTCATATACCAGAGTTGGTTGCGATACCACCATATTGTGGTTTATGAGCGAATGCGTATTTTGCCTTAGTGATATAATTTCGTGCATTTAGGAAATGACTATATAAAGGAAAAAACAAAGAGTAAAATAAACTTCAACCTCTGAATGAACACGAAATGGCGGAGATGCACGTGTGCTGAGGTTAATTCTGTTGGCCCGCATCACAAATGCATTCATATTAGGTTTTCTGAGGTATGTTTGTTTCATTAGCTGTTAATGGGATCCAAAGTAAATGTTCATATTCCTTTTCAGTAACATCCGGTGGATTCGTTGGATCTCTGGTGAACATTTACATTCAAAATTAACCTTAATGGACCAATGGCTGGACTTTGTGACACAGTTTCTCAAACACAGTGTGTTGCATTTCCGTTACGACTGCTTGCATAAAATTCCTAACTACAATTCTGTCTCATGACTTTACAATCCTTGAAGTTGCAAAAACAGCTTTGTAGAACGTCTAAACGCTAACATGGTTGCAGCACGCATCCTGGCTGCGAATGTAACAGTACATGTCCGACACAGTTGGCCGCTGCATGACCTTTTTTAAGCCCTCGAGCGTTTATGTGCGACATTTCTACCGCAGTATAGAGAGGCAGGTTCCTTGTTCCTCCTCAATAACGTCACTGCAGCCCAAAAAGAGATCATTGGGCACGAGTTTTCAGCTAGCAAATGGATCGCTGTTCTGTATCATCCACTGTATTCGCCAGATTTGGTCCCAACGGCTGCAGCTTGGTCTCCAAATTGAATTTGAAAATGAAAGGACTCCATTATCAGGCAGTTAACAACATCCGCTAAGATTTTATTGCAGTACAAAACGCAGCTCCAAAGATGGATTAAAGTGACGGCTTCAAAACACTTTTTATAAGATTTCAGCTGAGTTTTAATTCAAGGGGAAAACCATTTTGAAGAAGTACAGTGTGAACATAATCCATTATTTTTGTTTAATTGAATAACGAACAATGAAAAGATTGCAAAAGAAATTGTTCATAATAAACCAGTAGTTTATCTGTTACATCAATATTATTTCCATATTATTTCACTATACAATTATTATTAATAATTATTTATTTATAACAAACCTGAATCTTTTTTCATAATGTAGAGTCCTGGAATGCAGAGGCCTGTACAACTGAAGTGGGAAGGGCAGCTGGAATCTTTTCGGTCCAGTGAAGAGGGTGAGACGTTTCTCGCAATTTCAGTCTGCTCCCATTGAGCCTCGTATTTCCCGCCAATTTTATATCACATATAATTGGTATCGAGTTACATAATGACCTTGTCCACTTGCCTATGGCACGCAGGTAGGACAGGTGATTCCCTGAGTGACCTCGACCTATTGCCCGTGATTCCCTAAGGACGGAAAGTGCGGGGACGGTGGCCTTGGATGCAAATAACTGAAGTGTGTATCCTGGCACCGAGAGTCCTTATCATTGACCTTGAGATACATTCGTTACTGCCTCCAGAACCTGCACTTACAATCTACTACCGTATAATTTACCCTTTCACTTGAGAGCTTCTAATCGCTAGTGCGCACTTGTACTTGGTACTGTGATATGTCATCTCAGTAGTGCCAGCGGCATGGTTTCTATTATTGACTGAGATTCCATTCCCTCTGTCCTGGTCTCTGTGTTCTGCTCGTTTGAGGAAAGCAGCGTACCAGTTAGCGGGGTGTAGCAACGCTCATGGAAATTGTCCAGTTGTTAGGTGTGAAGATGGCACAGCAAGCTAAGCGGTTCATGGAGAACTGGTTTTTCCGTTGTCCTCCTGCTCTGCTGCCCTTTTATGTCACGGACACTGAAAACGTGTGCTCTTTGTACGTGTGTATGTCCGTTTCACACTCACTACTGACTTCATCAAAATTCCGCTTCCACTAGCTTCCGCGCAGTGACGTGGCGTCACACATTTTGAATACGCAAGCGCAATTGGCCGTTGTCCACTGCAGTCGTTCGCTGTTCCTATCATCCAGTGGTGGAAGACTGGTATAGATCTTCTTCCGACAACGTTTCTATGATGACTCGGTTTTGTTGTGGGTGGTGGTTCGAATCCCGGTGTAGGTAACGGTCTGTCTATGTGGGTTTTTGGTAAACCGTGTGGCCCAAGCTGCTTGAAAACTAGCACATCAAGAACATTTAATCTTCCACCTTCCTCCTCCTCATGGTAAACTGAATCTTCGGTTTGACCCCGTTCACATGTTTGTGAAAACAATCCATTTCCTCCCTGACATGTCGCCACAAAACAAACGCATCATCCACGTAACGGAACAACATATTCGGTTTCTTGTTCGCAGTTTCCAGTGTCTCCTTCTCGAATTTTTCCATAAAGAAGTTCGCTATAACCGGGCTTAAGGGGCTCCCAATAAAGACACCATCCGTCTGGGCATAAAACCGTTCGTTTCATTTCAAATACGTGTTTGTGAGGCAATATTTAAACAGTTCTGCATCATCCGGAGGAAAAATCCGATTCAGCTGTTGCAACACTTCATTGAGTGGAACCATAGTGAACAGCAACACCACTTCAAAACTAACCTCCGGCGTCGCCCTCTCTGGTCGAGCGGTTCTAGGCACTTCAGTCTGGAACCACGCGGCTGCTACGGTTGCAGGTTCGAATCCTGACTCGGGCATGTGTGTGATGTCCTTAGTTTAGTTAGGTTTAAGTAGTTCTAAAATGGTTCAAATGGCTCTGAGCACTATGGGGCTTAACATCTGTGGTCATCAGTCCCCTAGAACTTAGACCTACTTAAACCTAACTAACCTAAGGACGTCACACACATCCATGCCCGAGGCAGGATTCGAACCTGCGACCGTAGCGGTCACGCGGTTCCAGACTGAAGCGCCTAGAAACGCACGGCCACACCGGCCGGCTTAAGTAGTTCTAAGTTCTACGGGACTGATTACCTTAGATGTTAAGTCCCATAGTGCTCAGAGCCATTTGAAACATTTTGAACCATTTTGTCCTTTGGCTGTACCACTACGCCCTTTAATTTACTGATAAAATGTGCCAAATTCTTGATATGCGAACCCGAATGGCTAACATATGGTCGAAATAATGTTGTTAAGAACTCAGTACTACAGTCGACAGCGGTAAATTGAGCTTGCGTATTGAAACGAGGCCCATAAGAAAGACAGTCCGCGACAAGTACGTCACGAAGGTACACCTGTATTCGCTCGCTCGCTGAACTCAGCAGATAAAATTAATTTTAAACCTGTTAACTCGCAGCTTGGCGTCTAGATACTAACGAGAACTGCATCTTCTACTATAATCTGCTATTATAAAGCACTATTGTTTAAGAGTACTAAGACAAAATTTAGTTTAGGAGCAACACTCGATATAAGTGGTGTTACGGCTTGTTCATAACATTTAGTCTCTTCTGCTTAGCAGTCCTCACTTCATACAAGAAAAACTGCTATCATCCAATGGTGGAAGCCTGGTACAGATGTTCTTCCGACAACGTTTCTATGAATACTCGCTTTTGTTGTGGGTGGTGGTTCAAATCCCGGTGTAGGTAACGGTCTGTCTGTGTGGGTTTTTGGTAAACCGTGTGGAGCAAGCTGCTTGAAAACTAGCACATCAAGAACATTTAATCTTCTGTCTACCTCCTCCTCATGGTAAACTGCATCTTCGGATTGACCCCGTTCACAAGTTTGTGAAAGCGATGCGGTTCCTCCCTGCCGTGTCGCTACAAAACAAACGAATCATCCACGTAACGGAACAAAATATTTGGTTTCTTGTTCGCAGTTTCCAATGTCTCCTCGACGCAGTTTTCCATAAAGAAGTTCGCTATAACCGGGCTAAGGGGCTCCCAATAGCGACACCATCCGTCTGTTCATAAAACCCTTCGTTTCATTTGAAAAACGGGTTTATGAGGCAATATTTAAACAGTTCTGCAACATCTCGAGGAAAAATCCGATTCAGCTGTTGCAACACTTCATTGAGTGAAACCATAGTGGACACCAACACCACGTCAAAACTAACAAATATGTCCTCTGGCGTCGGCCGCTGTGGTCGAGCGGTTCTAGCGCCTCAGAGAGGGACCACGAGGCTGCTACTGTCGCAGGTTCGAATCTTGACTCGGGCATGTGTGTGATGTCCTTAGGTTTAAGTAGTTCTAAGTTCGAGGGGGGCCGGCCGAAGTGGCCGAGGTGTTAAAGGCGCTACAGTCTGGAACCGCACGACCGCTACGGTCGCAGGTTCGAATCCTGCCTCGGGCATGGATGTGTGTGATGTCCTTAGGTTAGTTAGGTTTGAGTAGTTCTAAGTTCTAGGGGACTTATGACCACAGCAGTTGAGTCCCATAGTGCTCAGAGCCATTTGAACCATTTGAAGTTCGAGGGGAATGATGACTTCAGAAGTTAAGTCCCATAGTGCTCAGAGCCATTTGAACCATTTTGAACTCAGTACTATAGTCGACAACGGCCAATTTAGCTTGCGTATTCAAAACGAGGCCTATAAGAAAGACAGTCCGCGGCGAGTACGTCACGAAGGTACGACTGATCTCGCTCGCTCAGCTCAGCAGATAAAATGCAATCCTTAACCTGTTAACTCGCAGCTTGGCGTCTACATACAAACGAGAATTGCATCTTCTACTATAATCTGCTATTATAAAGCCCTACTGAGGAACAGTGCTACAACAAAATTTAGTTTAAGAGCAGCACTCGACATAAATGGTATTACGGCTTGTTCATAGCATTTAGTCTCTTCTGATTAGCAGTCCTCACTTCATACAACAAAAAAGGAAATCTGTGATAAGGTCTTATGGGACGAAACTGCTGAGGTCGTGGATCCCTAAGCTTACGCACTATTTAACCTAACTTAAACTAACTTACGCTAAGGACAACACACGCACACCCATGCCCGAGGGAGGACTCGAACCTCTGACGGGGGGAGCTGCGCTCATACAAATAGTGGTGCCTTATGCAAGTGATATACATATTGGCATGACTTTAATTTTATTGTACCCCAGTGCAGCCGTAACAAATTATAAGTAGCCCTATGGATTTCCGATCATTGTAGACTAACAACAGGAAGACTCCATTACTGTGGATTCTAGTCGAGATTGCAATTCTCGTTTGTACGTACACACATATTTACGAGTTAGCAGTTGTAGCAACGTAGTACGTCTGCTGAGCTGATCAAGCGTGCGAGGTCAGGCTAACCCCCGTGACGTACGCGCCGCGGCATGTCTCGATTGAAAACATGTGACGTCACGTCACTAAGTGGGAGCTCACGGAAGCGAAATTTTGCTGGGGTCAGTATAGAGCCAGTGTATTAATCGGACATTCAACAAAGCTACGATCGCCCTTGAAATTGTCCTCCGCAGATGGGGACGAAATGTGGGGTTTTAAAGTGAAATTCCTTCGACCACGGCATAACAGCCCAGAATATTTTATTAATTGACAGTAATGAAAATTTGGGAATACATCTGCCAACGTAATACGTATATGTGAATAATATTGTGAGATCTCAGGTTAATGTAAGTGCGAAATAAGCTATTACAAATGTGAAAATTTGGTACTGTAACAAGCGGCGTAAAAACCAGCATTTAGACGTGCGTGTATTGTGTTGTATAGGTGCCGGACGTCAGTATGTGGGATGGAGTTCCATCGCTGTGGCACTTGGTCGGTCAATATAGGGACGATTAACGCTGATTGAGGATGACGCTGGAGTTGTCGTCCGATGATGTCCCATATGTGCTCGATTCGAGACAGATCTGGTGAACGAGCAGGTCAAGGCAACACTGTGTAGAGCATGATGGTTTACAACAGCGATATGTTGATTAGCGTTATCCAGTTGAAAAACACTCCCTGGAATGCTCTTCGTGAATGGCAGAACGACAGGTCGAATCAGAAGACTGACGTGCGTGGGATAGCCACGAGAGTACTCCTGCTGAATTATAAAATCGCATTCCAGACAATAACTCTGTGTTTATGTCCAGTGTGTCTAGAACGCAGAGATGTTGACTACAGACCCTCAACCCTGCTCCTCGTAATCAACACACGGTCATCACTGGCACCGATGGAGAACCAGCTTTCATCAGAAAACACAACAGACCTCCACCACGACGCTGAATGAGCTCTCGTTTGACGCCTCTAAAGTCGAAAGTGGCGGTGCTTTGGCGTCAGCGGAATGCACGCTGTAGGGAGTCTGACAGGGAGCTTTCCTTGAAGTAACCTATTTGTAACAGGTCGTTGAGTCACTGTGGTGCCAGCCGCTGCTCAAACTGCAGCTGCGATGGTCTTCCCTCTCAGTGGTGCCACTTGGCCGTCCGGAGCCCGCTCTCCTTTCGACCGTATATTCTGGTAACCACCGTAGCCAGGAGTCAGGTACAGTGGCTACATTACTACCAAGTCTTTCTGCAGTATGGCGGAAGGAATGTCCAGCTTTCAGTTGCCCTACTATGCGACCTCTTTCAAACTCAGTGAGTGGTTGATAATGGCGTCTTTGTCACTTTAAAGGCATTCTTGACTAACAACAAACACCGGCTAGAGTGGCCGAGCGGTTCTAGGCGCTACAGTCTGGAACCGCGCGACCGCTACGGTCGCAGGTTCGAATCAGGCCTCGGGCATGGATGTGTGTGATGTCCTTGGATTAGTTAGGTTTAAGTAGTTATCAGTTCTAGGGGGCTGATGACCTCAGAAGTTAAGTCCCATAGTGCTCAGAGCCATTTGAACCATTTTAACAACAAACCAACACGTCCAATCTCAAAGTTATCTAATGTTCACGGCGGTTACAATGTGTGTTTAAAGCAAACATGATTTCAATCCTCACAGCCGGGCTACTAGCGCCGCCTTTTTGCTAGTGGCTTGAAATTAAGAAAGACATCATCTTTCATATGTAGAAACATGCTTGCCAACTTTCATTTATGTCCCACAACTCCTTTTTTGTATTGCGATTTTTTCCGTCAGTGCATGTTATTTAAAATTAATGATGTTCAAAGACAATTTGTCAACAAAAAACATACAAAAACGTACAGATTGGAAGGAGTTGGTTGCAGTCAAGTAAGTGTTACAGGGTTTAGGTTAGTATCTCATATTTCTAGCTCAGAAATGGTGAAAGGAGGAGTTGCCACATTCATCAGGAACTGTCATAAATTTAAGAACATAGACATTCATAAATTTTGCCTAGAACAGCATATGGAAGCATGTGCAACAGAAGTGGAATTTCACAAAAAATCCTTCATAATATTATGTGTATATAGAGCACCTGCAGGTAACTTTAATCTGTTCGTAAACCACCTTGAAGCGCTACTGGCCCATTTAACAACCAGAAACAAAGAATAGTGATTGCTGGTGATTTCCATGTAGATTTCCTTAAAGACTCTCCCAATAAGAACTTATTTGAGTTAGTAGCACTATCATTCAACTTAATTCCCACTGTAAAGTTCCCCGCAAGGGTAGCCAATTGCTCACAAACAGCCATTGATAATATCTTTATAGAAAAGTCCAATGAACAAAATTATATTACAAAACCAACAGTTGACGGCCTGTCAGATGATGACATGCAGTTCCTTCTGTTAAATGTTAATACTGAACAGGATATAAAATCTCTTAAATCTGAGCTCAAGAGGGTAATCAATAAGCCAAAAATTGATTACTTTAGGAAACTCCTCAGAGACATTCACTGGGCTGATGTTTACAGTGCTCATGGCATGAATGAAAAATATAACACTTTTGATTATAAAGTGCTTACCTTATTCCAACACTGTTTCCCCCAAAAACTTACCAATGTTAGAGGAAAGTTTACAAAGAAGCCATAGATTACTCAAGGAATAGGGGTATCTAGTAAAACAAAAAGAAAACTGTATCTGTCAATCCGAAACAATTCCGATGTTGATGCTATAGCACATTACAAGAAATACTGCAAAATATTAAAGACTGTAATACGGACATTAAAACAAAAATGTTACAAGGAAAAAAATAGTCATATCAGATAACGAAATAAAGACAATATGCGATATAGTGAAGGAGGAGACAGGTAGAACCAGACATGAAGAGGGACAAATAGCATTAAGAGTGAATGATACATTGGTGACAGATGTGTCTGGTGTTGGAGAACTCTTTAACAGACATTTTATAACTGTTACTCAACAGATGGAGTTATCAGGCTCTGTAGTTGCTGCTATGGAATGCCTCAGACCAGACATTTCAAGTAACTTCCATAATATGAATTTGACCGTCACTACCCCAGCAGAAATAATGTGCATCATAAAATCTTTAATATCAAAAATATCTAGTGGGTATAATGAAATATCAACAAAGCTAATTAAAGAATGTGATTCAGAGTTAAGTAACATATTAAGCTATTGTGTAACCAGTCGTTTATCAGTGGAATATTTCCTGAATGGTTAAAATATGCTGAAGTTAAGCCACTGTTTAAGAAGGGTGATAAAGAAATACCACCAAATTTCCGTCCAATTTCACTTTTGCCAGCATTCTCAAAATTTTTAGAAAAAGCAATGTACAGTCGGCTTTATAACCACCTTATCTCAAATAACATACTGTCAAAGTCACAGTTCAGATTTCTAAAGGGTTCTGATACTGAGAAGGCTATCTACACTTACAGTGAAATGTGATTAATTAATTAGATAAAAAATTGCAGGCAACTGGTATATTTGGTGATCTGTCAAAGTCATTTGACTGTGTAAATCACAATATCCTTTAAAGCAAATTAGAATATTATAGTGTAACAGGAAATGCTGCATTATGGTTCCAATCTTATATCTCTGGCAGGAAACAAAGGATGTTATTAGGAAAGAGACATGTACCAAGCTATCAGGCATCATCCAACTGGGAACTAATTACATGTGGGGTCCCACAAGGTTCCATTTTAGGGCCCTTACTTTTTCTTGTGTATATCAATGACCTTTCATCAGTAAAATTACCAGATGCCAAGTTCGTTTTGTTTGCCGATGATACAAACATTGCAATAAATAGCAAATCAAGTGTAGTCTTAGAAATATCATCTAATAAAATGTTTGTGGACACTAATCACTGGTTCCTAGCCAATTCTTTGTCACTGGACTTTGAAAAAACACTACACACAGTTCAGAACTTGTAGGGGGTGTCCCACGAGTGTATGCCTAACATACGATGACAAGCAGATAGAAGAAGTAGACAGTGTTAAATCCTTGGGATTACAGCTTGATAATAAGTTCAACTGGGAAAAGCGCACCACAAAACTGCAGAAGCGTCTTAACAAATCACTATTTGCAATGCAAATTGTGTCAGACATAGGGGATATAAAAATGAAAAAGCTGGCATCCTTACTTTCATTCCATAATGTCATATGGGATTATTTTTTGGGGTAATTCATCAAGCCAAGCTAAAGCTTTCTGGGCACAAAAACGTGCAGTAAGAGTTATATGTGGTGTGAGCTGAAGAACATCCTGCAGAAGCCTGTGTAGGGAACTAGGGATACTAACTACTGCTTCCCAATATATTTATTCTTTAATGATGTTTGTCATTAAGAATATATCACTTCTTCAAACCAACAGCTCAATTCATGGAATCAATACTAGAAATAAGAATAATCTTCACAAGGATTTAAAGTCACTTAGTCTTGTACAAAAAGGTGGGCATTATTCAGGAACACACATTTTCAGTAACTTGCCAGCAGCCATAAAAAGCTTAACAAACAATGAAATTCAGTTTAAGAGAAGCCTAAGGGGTTTGTCGGTGGATAATTCCTTCTACTCCATTGATGAATTTCTCAGTGGAACCAACTGATTCGTATATATATATGCAGTAATGAGTTCATTATAAATAAGTGTTTGTGTGTGTGTGTGTAAGTAAATACAATCTTACTTGTGCACAATTTCAGTGCAGTAATGTGTTCATTGTAAATAAGTATTATAGTAGTTGTATTCCACGTTTATTACCTTATAAATAAATAAAAACCTTTTTTATTTTAAATTCAGAGGATTAGTATTTGTAAATTGTCCTTTCATATAGTGTTCATTAAAAAATGACGATTATTCCACTTGGGATCTGTGGAATGGTACATTAGCTTATTTGTTTGAGTTGTAAATATCTGTCATGTATTGTTGTTTTTCTGACATGTTCTACATCCTGGAGGACCTCCTCACTACGGATCAATTGGAATGAAAGTAGATCTAATCTAATCTAATCCGACGTACATCTCATGAACTTACACGTCAGGCGTCCTGAGAGGGCACAGCAGAACTGCTGAGTTGTGCCCGGCGTGGAACTTAAAAAGGAAGAGGCAGGTTACAAGTAGGGACTGCAAGGTGCAGTAAGGTAGGCAGGAATAGGCAACCTATGAGATAAAATCTGACAAAACGCTTTAAAAGTTAAATAAAATAAAAACAAGTCGGAATTAAATGACTGACAGTGCAATGCTTCGCAGATTTAATGTTGGAATTGCCTCCGAAATCGGTAACACACTAAGTCAGCTATCTGTACACAACATCAAAATTAAGATAATAAATCTGGAACTGCAGATATTTCTAAAGCATGCTGCATGGATTGTAACGCCTTTTATAGTGGCCAAAGAGGCAGAAACTTTAAAATTAGAATCAGGCAGCAAACAGAAGTAGTAGGAAGAATGGAATTCTACATTTGCTTCTCAACAAAACAGCACAGTGTCTCTAATATTGCCAATATCTCACAGTTTTGTATAAAATGGAGAAATGTATCCGTATGGACATTTCTGAGGAAACAGAAATCTGCTGTCGTGTGCACCACAATAAGAGCGATGATCTTCACGAACAAAAAAGCCAGAAAACATCGTTTTCTTCGATGACTTCCAAAATACGTTTCTTGTTTTATAATGTAGTTTCTGCGCTGTTACGTCTCCCTGTATCGTACAGTAGGTCCATATATTCTGATCACGCTCAGATACTTATGACTATGTATCATATTAATAGCGAGTTTGCATGGGGAGATATCCTTGGCTGCTTCCGTAAGTTTCCTGTAGTTGTTTCCCATATCGACCTTTCATTCATCACAGGACCACTTAGCGTCGTCTGCTGTCCTTTCTCGTTTCATAATAGTGCTTTTTTGAATTCTTTTTATTAAGCATCACCGTCAGTCATTTAGTTTCTGTCTGCCCGCATCTCGTGGTCGTGCGGTAGCGTTGTCGCTTCCCACGCCCGGGTTCCCGGGTTCGATTCCCGGCGGGGTCAGGGATTTTTTCTGCCTCGTGATGGCTGGGTGTTGTGTGCTGTCCTTAGGTTAGTTAGGTTTAAGTAGTTCTAAGTTCTAGGGGACTTATGACCACAGCAGTTGAGTCCCATAGTGCTCAGAGCCATTTGAACCATTTAGTTTCTGTTTGTTTTGTATTTTATTCAACCCCTAAAGCATTTGATCAACTTTTATCTCGTGACTTTTCCCTGCCTGCTTATCTACTTGCCCCCACAGGCCCCACCCCTAACTTGCTCTCCTCTGCCTCTGTTTAAGTGCCTCTCCTGTCACGCATCAGCACTCCTCCTGTGCCCTCTCAGAAAGCCTGACATGTAAGCTAATGAGACATATGTTGATTTCCTGGATGGTAAACGACTTATTATGTTATTTATGTTACTATGGTGTTTTTATTATGTTTGTTCACAAGTTGTCTTTCAGTATTATTTCATACATAAGATATATCCATTTGAATAAGAGACTAGTTCGTACTACATTGTGATAGTTCATTGCTATTGTGAAGTGTGTGGACGATTTGTTTTGAACATTTAGGGATCTGAGTTATGGTTGATGATGCTTATTGCTACCGTTTGAGTAATTCTGTTACACTTTGCTGTTTGACACTATATACATACAACTAGATAATGACCTCAGGGGCCCTAACCGGCTGTTATTTTAAGTAAAAAGACAATCGAAGTTGGTGTGGAGACGGTCTTTTTACGGGGTTTATCTAAAACCAGTTTTTGCTCTTTTGATGTTCAATTGGTAGTTCCTTAGTGGACTACCGGTCTCTGTCTCATAGAACACACATTTTTATTGCGCAGCCTTCTTTTGAAACGATATTTGACTTCTTGCTTCACCTCATCTTTGCTCGTATTGTCTGTTAAACTCTGATCGATGATGTTCAGGATAGCAAATTGATTGTGAATAAAACACACCAGAGAAAGGAAGGGTAGCCGTAACCAGCGAGCCCAATATTGCTGTAGGATAGTAACTTATGTGAAGTTCCTTACTAGTCACATTCACATTTTCCCTTTTGACTTTCGTTATTGAATTCTGTTTGCAAAATTGAAGTAGAGTTTTCGGTGTTTGATTCAGCCTTTTTGTGAGGCTCCTGCCACGTTTTCGGCCGCAAGCGTTGCTTGTTGTCATGTGAAGTTGAAACCTGACTTCCGAGAAAGACACATTTTTTTCTGAGTTCTTGAAAGTTACGCTATAGTTCTATAGTGTTCTGTACAAATTTGAATAGTTCGGTAGAACTTTGCAAACAATATTAGGAACATAATTCTGAATAGCTGAATAGCTGTTGTACTTCAGAATGCACACCATTTTAAGCTCTTGCAGTCGCTTGTAGGTCTTAAAGAATACATAAGTTAACCAGCTTTGGAAGACAGAATAGCTGGATAAAATATAACTGTAACTTTTTAATTGGTCGGATCTCGAACAGCACTGTCCAATACTTGGAGTGGAGAATGAAAAGAGAGGAAAACAGAGAAAATAGAAAATGCCTCTATCATCGTCTATCATCGACCGCTTTAAATTCTATCAAGCTGAGAAGAAGTTTTAATTCCTGTTTATAGTACACTTTTATGTGTGTTATGGTTCATAAATATCAGTTGCACTAGCGCGACGGCTGCTCAAGAGCACCAACTGAACGGAAGTAACCATACTGTTGAAACGAGCCCGAGTAGTGTTGATGTGTGGTTCTTATTTTTTTATAATAACACTAATTTTAGCCACAATATTATATTGACATTATTACACCTTACATGTTTCGGCTTTGTGTCATTTTCAATAGATCTACAACTAAGGCGTATCCGTGAGAAACATGTGATTATACTCACAATAGTGAATACACCATGACAAACGAATGAATCTTAACACTAACTCAAAAATATAATGAATTTGTTTAGTTCATATAGACACACAGTATCTCATCAAACATAATATAATGATATGTAAGTAAAAACTCAATAGAATGTGATCATAAAAGCTTTAAGTAAAGAAGACTGTCAGATGACACACAACACATAATGCTTATGATATATAATATTTTGGCATTAAAAAAACGAATTTGCATTTCGTGATCATCATACACCACTGAATAACTTACGTCCATGTACGAACTTTTTAATAATATTAATTAAAAGTATTTCTTAAGGATAGCTGTTAAAGTTTACGTGCATGTGGTCAAAGCTAGATGGCGCTGATGTATAACGATAGCTACAATGTTAATGAATACAGCATGGGGGAATTTAATTTAGAAAATTACAGATCGTAATTAATATTCATATAAATATAGACACTGAGGAATACATATGTACAGATATGGTCATACACGATTAGTGTTGTATACCAACAGACACCTTAAATTAAAATAGTAAAGTTATAGCCTGGCGTGTCATGAATGACCGTAGTGTCTGATGTGTATCAGCTGATGGTGGCTAATGCTATGGACATAAGAAAAGAACAATAGGAATGGATTATGCGTATCCATTACGGATATTTTAGGGCCGTGACTGTAAACTGAATGTAAATAAGTTATATAAAACTGCAACCAGTCACTTTTTGAATAATTATGTTTTATTACATGAACCGGTTTCCGAACATTTTCAGATTCATCTTCAGATGGTTCTGGAAGTTACATCATTATTTATAGCATAATGCTGGGTGCTGGCTCTATGACAAAGAGATGGAACATGTTTTAATGTATCGCCACGACTGTTACTCATCTGTCGACGTAGATATAAAATTAGCTTTTTACTTACTGCACAGTATGGGCGGCTTTTTTCTGTTAGCGACCATCTGTCTGCCACCATTTTGATGTCCAGTTGTTATATCACTACACGCACTTTCACACAAACGATATTAATTTACACCCTGACAGCGAGACTTTGCCAGCATCCAGCATGCGCTTTACCACTGTTGCTTGTAACAAAGATCTTGACAAAAAGATATGGCATAGGCATACTTTCCACAGATATGTAATTTGTTCTTATCTACATATATTAAAGTCGATATAAGGGCAAATATTTTCATAAGACTGGCGATAACATGAGAGCAGTCAGGGTGGGTCAAGTCAGGAGAACTTCGAGTATCATCCTTAGGAAAATACTCTGTCAGGGAAAAATGATTCCACCGCAGTTTGTTCAGTTAACTTTAGGCGCCCCCACCATATAGATCTAATGATGATCCCTTTGTCTCCAATGTCATCGTCAATCGATGAATGTAGTGTGTACCAGTGGAACACTCTAAAAAGAGTCGTTGACATGTCTTCAAGGAAACCCTAAGCCAATAATGTCTCACATGAAACACGTGCTCTCCCACAAAATATCGATATATCGTCACAGTAAAACACTTCTGGAAAAGGGAAGTCGCACGGAACACTACAAACAGCAAGCCAAGCTGCACTGAAACACGAGACCCACACATAGCTCGCGGAACCTCATTGTTGACACGCTTCACATACATAGCCACGCCGACGAGATACATGAGAGTATCTTCCTGGAAATCCACCGTTCTGTCAGCAACATTCACGAACATGCAGCGCCATGCTGGATGGTATATAAAGGTGGGGGAGGTCACTCCCAGCACATACTGGAATGCATCTTCATTTCTCAGCCGGCCGCAGTGGCCGAGCGGATCTATGCGCTTCAGTCCGGAACCGCGCTGCTGCTACGGCCGCAGGTTCGAATCCTGCCTCGGGCATGGATGTGTGTGATGTCCTTAGCTTAGTCAGGTTTAAGTCGTTCTACGTCTAGGGGACTGATGACCTCAGATGTTAAGTACCATAGTGCTTAGAGCCATTTGAACCATTTTTGATTATTTCTCAGTCATCAAGGTATTTCATATACGAATGTGGCCTCATATCCTCTTTTGTTAAGACTTTGATAACACCATTCTTGGAGCGCCTTACGAATTGGACACCATGTAGTCTGTAGGCGTAAGGGCGTAATCGTGACACCGTTGATACGCGTGAATGTGCATAATCCTGCTAACCCTGCTGGAAAATGTCACTCCCGAGGCCTAACGCTGAAGGCAACGTGTGATTGCGGGAACATATAGGTTCGATATCTCACTCTCTCTCTCTTCTCTCTCTCTCTCTCTCTCTCTCTCTCTCTCTCTCTCTCTCTCTCACACACACACACACACACACACACACACACGTCTCTCGTACCACTGCTAGGAGTACACAGTAACAAATTCGCTGGCCAATGATACAAAGACATGGACGTACACTACAGCCGAATATACTGCATAAGCCGCAAACTACCTAACGGTGTGTGGCACCGGATACTTCGGGTCCCTATTTCCCTCTCTTACTTTTCCATTCTGGAACTGTGGGACACTGGAAAAACAAGGCCGCTAATCCTCTTTACCAGCTCAAATTTCTTTGATTTTCCCGTTATCGTCATTTGACGATGTTTATATGGAATGGTGTAATTTTAGTTTCTGCCACTGTTGTTTAATGGCCATTTCTACGACGCTCTCGCTCTCATTCTCGTGCTTACTAATCGAACTGGTCAAGAAACATGCAACTCCTCTTTCCGTCTTCTCTGTTAATCTTAAATGATTGTTCACCAAGATTCTGCTGTTATTTGCAACACTGTCGTATGTATCCAAATAATCAGTACAATCGACGTCTAAAGGCAACAGTGGCCATCCGGTGTGCCCATTTTTGACATCACAACTAGCGGCTACAGTGTTCAGTGTGATATCTGTCGACCTAGGAACTCCAAATCTCCTTTCGGTAAGTTCCTGACAAACGTGTACACTGCCTCTGGGACATACAGTGATGGTAACATTGTTGTCAAGCGAAACAGCTAAATAGAGCAGGGTTTGTCAGTTGCACATATGATCTTCACTTTGTGCGGCTTGCGTGAAGGACTACGTGCCCAAACGCTACTTGTGAATGCTCTTACCTATCCATAGTCGCGGAACGACCAATCAGTCTGGTCCGAATGGTCTAGATAAGGGTCGGCCACGGAATGCCATAAATTCACGTCGGCCGTGTCTGTTGCCCTCGTGCGGAACATGGTCCTGCCTGTTTCGACTTTGCTCATTCCTTCCTGGAACAACCAGGTACAGCGCTCCATTTTATTTAGTACTGCGGTGTGGTATTTTTCAGTCGGCACAAATCTCTTCAGTTCCGCAGAGTCGGGTTGTGACCTCTGTTCACCCTTCGCTGTTTACTCATGGTATGAAGGACGTTCACAAGTCCTGTGGATGTTTGCACATAAAGAGGCAGTCTAGAGATCTATCATCATAAGCACTTAGAAATGAATGAGAATGACAGAAGAGAGGGGTGAGCATCCTCAGTATCTGTTAAGCAGACACTCAAGTGATGGGCACTGGAAATATGATATGAAACTATATTACAATACCACGCAGAATGAATTTAATGATTTAGTTGACACTGAAAGAGAAAAAAATAATTACAACGATTGACAGAGGGGATTCATTGTCCAGTAGATCGAGGAGCACTTTCTGCTGAATTTTCCAGCATGAAGTACATGTAGAATTTGGTGGTATGAACAGTAACATTTATGAAGCTGCACTCATAATTCCACTGTCAGTTGCAACAGTTTTTGTTGGAATTGAATGAAGAGCATGGAGACTCATATATTACTGTAAAGTACGTTGATTAAGTCAAGGAGCATGCCTGAAACGATTTTTCGATATAAAACTCGAAGGAAAAAGAAGTGCAGGAACGAAAATTGGAACATCTGGAATGAATTTCAGACCTGGCATTTTAAGTGGGTTTGACAGCGCACTGCCCACATTAAGACACTGGAAGGTGGGAAACAACTTATGCTGATTTATGGTTTGATGGAGATGCGTTTAAAACGAAGATCGCACTGAGGAAGAGAAATTCTGATAAAAAAACAAAGTCTGTTTCCCTAAGCCCCTTGTCTCTGGCGTTAAACAGAAGGCGAGGTTTGGAGAATTTCTTGTGGACTTGAAAACATTACAACGATAGTTTTCTAGCGGTTCTGAGAACACTGCAATCTTACATCTGTTTTCGAGTTGTTGCCGAGACCGTTTGCCATTTAAGTTGAAAGCACCCCTGTGCATGTCCAGATGTTACTGATTGACCTGCAAGGTAATTCCCGTTTTGATTACAAATCCATTTACGTTAAAACTGTCCAGGCTGTCTACATTGCTACTACATAAAAATTGTGTTACGTCTTCAACGAGCCAAGAAAACCGTCATTTTTTGTTTTTGTTTTTGATATGTGTTGTTGAGAAATGTGAAACATAAAACTAAGTCATATGCAGCCCGACTTTACTGCCATATAAATGCAGCGCATTTAATTTTATCCCTGCAAGCGCTCAGACAGCGTACCGAGACCGTAGGGGAAATGTACCAGACAGGCTGAGAGCTACGGCAGTAGTGCCTGGGCACTGGCTACGAGTCGAAATCTCGGTCACATATTCTTCTGTAGTCCATGTCGCCCCATCAAACTGAGATGATTGCGCTGACGCTTGTAAAATATTATTTATAATTTCAATTGCATTAGCAGCGATAGCTGATCGAGATTTTCGTAAGTGCCATAAGATTTTCACATAAGAACACTTCGATAAATATGACAATGGACTCGTATTCGGGATGTCAGGAGTTCAGATTCTTGTCTGGCCAACCAAATTTAGATTTTCCGTGATGTCCCCAAATCGATTGAGGAGAATGCCGGGATAGTTCCTTGGGAATGGCGTGTCCGATTTCCTTCCTCATCCTTCCCAAATCCTCGTTCCTGCTGTGTCTTAGATGACCACGTCCTTGACGGGACACTAAACAACAACCTTCCTTTATTTTCTGCTCAGTAAGCTAAGTGAGTACTAAGATTTCAGGTACAGTGTATGTTGTTCTAAAATCATAGGTTGATGTTGCTGATCGATCCTGAACGTGCAACGAAAACACACTGCTCGGCCACAGATGGCATGATCACAAATCCTGTTGCGATAAAGAAAAATCATTTGGAAAATACACTGAACAGATTTTGCTGAAAGATTCTGTTATAAGTGACTTTACCAAGTACAGATGTGACAGATCGATGGCGGCGAAAGACTATCTCTAAAGTGGTGATGTTCGTCGAATATTCAGTAGTTTCCGTCACTGATACGCGCACCAGTTATGACGAAACCTCTAGCCGACGGTGTTAGTGGTAACGAACTCGTTCAAGAACAAGCTTGTGTTCAAAACACTTACGCAGTAATCTTGAACTGATGGCACAGATGTTTTATAAGCAACTTCCTTTGTAGACTGATCACATTTTCCCAGTATTCTACCAACGATCCTAAGTCCACTACCTACTTTACCTAAGAGAGACCATACGTTATCATTCCATTTCATATCTCTACAAATTATTAGACTCAAGTATTTGTGTCAGTCGACTGGTTCCAGTTGTTAGTCATTGATATTGTACTCATGTAGGACACAGCATCTTTTTCGTTTTGTGAAATGGGCCATTTTATATTTCTGTACAATTAAACAACGTTACCGATCTTTACAACACTTCGGAATCTTCAAAGATTTGAATGAATGTTTTGCAGTTGTCAAATGGTATTTCAGTATGGCTAACTGCATTATTTGCGTTGTGTCCGAATGTACTATTTATATAGTTCAGCAACGGGCGGAACAACATTTCGTGGGTCACGTTTGAAGTTACTACTACATCAGTCAATGACTCTTCATGCAACATAACGTCCTCCCTACTAATAAATTCTCAGTTCAGTCACAAATTTCGTTTGATTGCCGATATGATTGTACTTTCGTTAGTAAGCACTGGTGTGGTACTAGGTAAAATGCTGTTCGGGAGGACGAAATCTTCATCGACCTCATTGCTTTGATCCATGGCTTTCACAATGTAATGTGAGAAAAGCGAGAATTAGGATTCGTATGACTTATGTTTTTGGAGTCCATGCTGGTTTATGCTCAGAAGATGTTCTAAGATTCTATAACATGGCCGCGCCCGTGAGCTTCCTGTGAGGTAACTGTGAGCATGTGCATCACTGTGGGGGCGCAATATATATATATATATATATATATATATATATATATATATATATGTGTGTGTGTGTGTGTGTGTGTGTGTGTGTGTTTGTGTGTGTGTGTGTGTGTGTGTGTGTGTGTGTGTGTGTGTGTGTGCGCGTGCAGATCGAATTCTCTTACCCGCGAGCATGACTGAAGGCTGCCCAATAGGTTATCGAATGCTGATACTCGAGTTTGTATCTACATTAGTATTCTTTGCAATGTAATTATTGCTGTACATTCTAAAACATCTCGAAAAAACAGCTTACTTCACGAAAACGCAGCACATTGCCATAATAATACCCCAGCTTTGCCAGGAAGAATTTAAGCTGCCGATGTCCCAAATTAGATTAGCGTGATGTTGAGCACAGTGTCTGATTCTCCTTCTGAACACCAACTTGTTACACCTTGTTCATTGTTCATTAGCGGAGCAACGACACCAGAGTTTTGGCCGCGCTGGGTAGCCGCGCGGTCTAGGGTGCCTTGCACGGCCCGCGCGATCACCCCGTCGGAGGTCAATGACAATAATATCAATATAACTCATATTTGGGTTAATGCGAGAATAGAACTGGGGCAGTACCAACCGACTTTCCTCAGTAAAGAAACATTACAGTTCTGAGACATATTTTCCAACATTCTACTACTGCAGTCGTTGAAGGCTTCACACCTTTCCCTCTTGACAACGCAATCCATTTCATTCATCATCTGCAAGTATGACCCTACGCGTTGTTTTACGACAATTGTGCTCTAGTCTCTGTTTCCTTAGAAGTTTCTTTACAGCGACTATATCCAGTGGTGGGTTCTTCCTCCGGAATGGCCGTGCGGTTCTAGGCGCTACAGTCCGAAACCGAGCGACCGCTACGGTCGCAGGTTCGAATCCTGCCTCGGGCATGGATGTGAGTGATGTCCTTAGGTTTGTTAGGTTTAATTAGTTCTAAGTTCTAGGCGACTGCTGACCTCAGAAGTTAAGTCACATAGAGCTCAGAGCCATTTGGGTCCTTCCTACCATGAAGTATTCTACCAAGTACATATATTTTCGACAGTTTTTCTGCCTGATCTGTTCAGAGATAAATGTCTAAAGTTCCTCATTGGACTATGACATCACTGTCTCTTTATCTAGACAGCTGACTATATAGATCTTTCTACTCGTTTTATTTGGACATGCTCAGTGAGGTCACATCTATTTGTTGTCATCAGATGCTGTACATTTCCGTTACGAGGGGGCTCCCGAACTATCTACACTGGGCAGTTTTCAGAGCAGGCATTTAGTAATACTTCATTCGCGGCTTAGAATTTTGACTCTTGTACTTCGTTAGTTGGTAAAAATTACCGCTCGTGGAAAATTCCTTCCATAAATCTTGCAAATGAGAACCGAAAAGCTCGTCCACGACCTCCAGGTCTTGACGGGCGGTAAACACAAAAGCGACAGACGCCATTTGTTAGGCGTGTAAAGCAAGTGCTAAGGAAAGGGGCTGGCGAGGCCCGCGCGCTGACGTGCTGCTATGCGACCACCGCGTAGTTGCAGCTACGTGATTTGCGTGCGCCAGCGGCCGCTGGGACCACCGGGCGAACGGCCCCGCGGGAGTAACCCGGCGTTTTCACACATAAGCGCTCTGAGAAACACACCCCACCTAACAACTGCACTCTGGATTCCTGCCGCACGCGCCTCCGCCTGCGCTCGTGCTCTGTGTGGCCAAGGAGACGCATGACTCATCCTGTCAGTTGCTCTCATCTTCCCGGCTGTGGTGGGAGCTGGGCGGTGGGCGGCGTCGTGATCAGGCGCTCACTTCCTGTCTCGCTTTCTATATCTTCGGGGCGCTTTATCCCGTGTCTCAATAACTAGTAATTGGAACATTGTCACGTCTTTGATTTAAAAGCATGTACCCCCAGCTTGTTTCATACAAGAAATCTCTACAAGCAGTAAATACGATCAACTCTACACAAATTTTACGTCTGCGGATGTTACGGATTTCAGCCGAGCGAACAACCTTAAGGCAGTTCCTCCACAAGAGACACTCAGAAGCCTGTGCACCATAGTACACGCTAAATACTCAACGGAAACGAAATTAAGATCGACCACGCTCCAGGAGAGCGTAATAGAAAACATATTTACTCAATATATATAAACGAATTATAGAATGGAGCCCACAGAAGTATCATATTGTTTACTTGTGAGTCAGTGGCATGGCTACGGCAAAGAAGGACCACATTGTTTGCATTTGTGAAGTCAGGTGTGAAGGTCAGTGTGGAAGTTATGGCGTCACAAGCCACGTCTGGTATCTACGATACCATCATCATAACGTGACAAGCCACGTGCCTTTTTCAGTGAAGCAGTAATCACTGCGTGACCTCATGTTGTGGGCTAATTATAAAAATCTTGACGAAACAAACAATCAGAATGTAGCCGGCATATACAAAAGTATCTAAATGATCTGAAATTCTTTGTGCCTTATTCAAAGCGATTTGAACAATTTGTAATATTTAACAAAATCAAGTAAGAATATACACAAATACACACGCACGCACACACACACACACACACACACACACACAACCACACACACACATATATATACACACATATATATTTCGTAACGTTCCACCTCATATTTCATCTTTCTCCCTCTCTGTTTTATATTTCACTGAAAAAATATGT
Source organism: Schistocerca cancellata (assembly GCF_023864275.1). NCBI lineage: Eukaryota > Metazoa > Arthropoda > Insecta > Orthoptera > Acrididae > Schistocerca > Schistocerca cancellata. Next base: position 398,860,645 of record NC_064629.1, read on the forward strand.
CAAATACTGTACGGCCAAATCATTAAATTTCGTCTCTCTCTGTTGTTCAGCTGCTTCAGCTTGTTTGTTGATTACAATAAATCTCTCGAAAAGAGAGATCAACAACAAAATATTTCTTCACATAATACATTACCGATACATTGGGTCAAATCAAACAAAAGTACTCTAAATACTAATTCTGTTATAAAAAGCCTACATATCGAAGAAAAGTTAATTTTACACTTATTTTACTGCACACAATTGAAGTAAGTCAGCAGTAAAATATTCAGAGTCGTAATTGTATAGAGGCAGCTATTGCATGAAATGGGTCACTTAATAGCTGCAGGTGAATGCTGAGACTGTGAATGGGCTCTTACGGCAAAAGTCACCTAAATTTTCCTTCCAGTGTTCAGTTGTTTCTGATATAACTTGTTCAGTATCATCTCCAGCATCATCTTTGTCGTCATTATGCCCTTCTTACGAGTGATCCACAATTCTTAATGAAAGAACAATATCATGAGATAATTCACTTACGATCACGATCTTAATTCGATTATAATTATAATTAACTGTGCACTCTTACAAATTTCAGTGAAGATAATCTTAACCTGTATGCTTGTTCTGTCATTATTCTCCAGCTACAAGTACAATTTGATGTTGGCATTACAGCCACGTTGTCTTCCTCCTCATCCTCCTCCACCTTCACTTCCTCCTCTTCCTTCTCCTCCACCTCCATTGTGAGATCAGTTACTATTAGAAACAACCAGTGTCATGAGATAGTGTATTTACAAACACGAACTTAGATCGAATTTAATTTTAACAAAGCGCGAACTGTTACAAATTTCAGTGCAGGTGAACTTAACGCTCAACGCTTGCGCTCTCCTTATTCTCATGATAAACGTATGATTTAATGTCGGTATTGTACTCTTATCTTCCTGCTCCTCCTCCTCCTTCATGACATCTTTAGCTGTTAAAAGAAAAGGACAGATCATGAGATATTACAAATACAATATTAAGTCAATGAAATCTGGAATGTTGCCTTGAACTGAAGTAGAACATGGGCGATAAGCAATTCAACCACGAAGAGATTAGGTTTTGAAATGCTGTGCTACAGAAGACTGCTGAGGATTAGATGTGTAGATCGCGTGGCTCGGAGCTGAGAGAACGTTAGCTCACAACTTGCCCATTCAGACTGCGGCTGGACCTCCAGGTGATGGTCCTGTCAAGATGTCAGAAGAAAGTTGATGTCCTCACGGCGAAAGTCTACTCATATCGGAATTCCGGTCCCAAATCCAGCTTTGGTAACACATCCAGCCTGGATAAATGCCCAGCTTTTACACAAAACAAGGCAGGTCTTGTTCGGGCTAAGGTCACGTATGCGACTGCCATGTGTTGCCGAATCGTCTCGAAACGCCGTTCACTGCCCCACTACCCGTATCATAGTTGCACAGCTGTTGGCATAGCGTAAGCGCTGAGCTAGCAGATGTGAGCAAGCGTATGGATTTTGGCATTGAGCCCTGGCTTGCGCCCACACTATTACACTCATGGAATAATTCGGCCTACCGCATTCGAAACTGGATAAAGCATGGCTAAAACAGAGGTGCAGCTACCTTACAGGTTTGTCAAACTCCCAGTCCAATCACAAGTCCAGTGTACATATTCTCCCAATCACTGACTCTCCGGTTCCTGATTCCCGCACTATCTCACTTCAATTCCCCACGCTACCTCCCTTCAATTCCGCAAGGCTCAGTCACTTCTTAACTCGTTCCGACGCCGCCTACATGGGCACAGGCCAAATCATGGTAAGGGACGGATCTAGACAATTCTAAGGTTGAGGTAGCAATAAACAGTGTCTATTATCACTAAGATGGCAAATGCGACCGACGTCATAGTTCCTTCTCCAATGATATTAGGTATGGTGTTTCTTCTCATGTCGAAGCAGTTGTTCCGACGATACTCAGTCGTTCTTAGTGGTCAGAATTTCGCCCATGGAGGTGAGAAGGGTTGGGCTAAGATGACATTCAGATATGTCTGGTTTTCTTTAGGCTAAATTTTGAAGGGAAGGCCCAGTAAGTGAAGTAAAGAGTACCTTGTGTTGAGTATTGTGATTCCAGAGATGATGGCGGGTAACCGTAAGGTAGGTCGAGAAACACCTCATCTAGTGCCACTGATTATCAACCCTTGCCATTGCAGTACTCAACGTTATGTGCTAGCCAGGCATCCGTGGTCAAAGCAGGTGCAGATGATGATTACATGATGTGCTACTGGAAAGAGCCAATGCGACCCCACTTTTAGGAAGAACACATATTTTCGCAGCAATTATCTCCCACCGATACTTGAAAACAGGTTTATCAGCACGGAACAGATTAGGGTCGCATGATCGCAGTACCGTATATATTATTTTTGCAGGGCAGGCGGTAATTCACACGACCAGCGCTGAAGCAACTGAGTGTTGGGGAGTAGAGATCAGAAATGAAGCGAGTATCAGTCTATAGTAATGTTCTTGTTGCATTCTTCACAAATCAAGGCACCATTTTTACATCGGTACTAACGGGTTTTCTTCGCTCCCGCTATAGTTCCGCGAGTATGACGAGTCTGAGAACTCTGGATCTGATGTCGCTTCCTACTTTCAACTAGTTCCCTCTCACTGCAGTGTGCAATAGTGTAAGGCAAGTTGTGGCTTATTGTCACTACGTAACAAGAGTACACGATCTTGCTGCGCCGGCCGTTGTGGCCAAGTGCTTCTAGGCGCTACAGTCTGGAACCGCGCGACCGCTACGGTCGCAGGTTCGAATCTTACCTCGCGCATGGATGTGTGGGATGTCTTTAGGTTAGTTAGGTTTAAGTAGTTCTAAGTTGTAGGCGACTGATGACCTCTGATGTTAAGTCCCACAGTGCTCAGGGCCATTTGAACCATTTTTTGAACTTGCTGCTGTAAAGTAGCACTGACAGTGTGAAATAACCGACTGTCGATGTCAGGTTGGCTATAGCGAAGCTGTTTTGTGAGCCTGTGGAGGTTGTAAGACGAAAGTTAGTTGATGCACTGTACACAACCCCAAATATGTTCCATCAGAAGAGGAGTGATATTTGGAATATGTTTCACTCTATAGTCTATGCTTCAAACAAGAAACATACAAATGTTGTCCAATGCAAAAGAGATGTTTTTACTATAGTTTATTCCACCTCCAATACGGAGAAACGTGTTTTATCAAATGAGAACTGGACACAGAGAAACTCGACTGTTATATCCCGGCGACAAGAAAGAACGACATTTCTGTGTTTAGCTCGTCCTGGCAACTTGGGTTTGTGGGCTAACAGTCTTCAAAATTCGACTTCCTGCATCTACTTAGCCTCTCTTCTGTTGGACTCATGTATAGCAGCCCTGTAAGCCTGTGAAGGATAATTTTAACTGGTGTCATTGAATAGCATTTTATCCTGATTAATGAATTGATATTTTCCAAAGATCTTCTCCAACTGTCGAATTTTGTTTCCTACTGCCCATGGATTGAAGTAATTTCTTCGAGTCTACCAATGGTATGACAGTAGTACATCTGATTGCTGAGTAATAGTACGCTGTAAGTCAAGGGAACCTTAACAACCTCTTCCATCTTGTAATTGTACAACAGATTAAGACCGACACAGTGGCGATGCCTCTCAACTTCATAATTCTCTTCATCCGGTACTCAGTGGCCAACAGTGATTCTCTGTGTATTGATACAGGGCTGGATCTGTACCATGCCCTAGGGGAAGAGACACACTCTTAGCTTGCTAGACTACCCTGTGGCCATTGGACATGTGGATACATTTCAGTACTCCAGGGATGTCGTGTTCCTATAGCCTGACCTTAACGTTTCTTCCTTACCACTTCCCTGTTTCATGGCAAAGGAGCTGATGGCATCAGATGTAGTGCTTCAAAGGCGCCCTTAGATGGACAGACTCACCGTTCATGTACAATCGTTTGGAGAATCAGGAGTGGCAGTCTTATATTAGCCAGAGATATAATTTCAATTACTTGATAACGTCCTAAGTACCATGTAATAAATTTCTTTTTTTTACCATTTTACATGTAGGGGTTAGTCACTATCTGCTGTGATACTTCGGTAGCTTTATGTTTCCTCTTTGCATGCCCTTTAGCCACTCAACGGCTTTTGTGTGTATCTTCTGAACCTGCCACCATATACACTTCAACCTCTTGGCAAAATGTCGAATGGAAGTTACACCTTCAACAGGGGATGGTTTGCACAATTCAAAACAAGATGGTACATTATGCCCATAAACAACTTCGTGTGTAGTCACTGCTACATATGGTAGTAGAATGTCCCAGTCACTGTGGTGACTATTTACATAACAAATCAATATTTTTCGTTCCATTCGCTAGTGCGGCCATGCGCTAGTTCGTATCTCCCTAATTTGCAAATGTCGATACAGTTGTCTCACCAGTTCAAACAAATGGTCATGTCCTGGTCTGTTATCATGGTGTCATGGTTTCTGCTTGTTGATTCAACACAGCCATCTTGTGCCCATATAGCGAACAATGGACAATTGTGGTCAGGACAGACATTGTACCCACTGGTGTGTATGCAAAAGGACCAAGTGTGTCCATACTTATAAGATCGAATGGTCTTATTGCCACAGGTTACCTTTTCAGTAGAATCTGTTGATAACTGGGTTGAACCTTTCGAGCAAACCATACGCAGTTTTTGACATATTGTAGCTTTGGCGTTTTCCACCAATAATTTCCCGCAACACACTGTTCTGTACCTCATCAGCCTCCATGCACTGTCACAATAGAGCCATGAGTCTCCCTCAATACCTCATTGCACAAACTGGCCCAAACGATGATGCAGCAGCCACACCTTGTTTATATAACACTCTGACGTCGGCAATGAATTGTGCTTGTGTCATGAATTGTTGACAATCTCTGTCAGCGGCTTGGGCCTTTTACCACACGTCTGCTGCATGATCTGTTATAACCTCAAAATGTTGACCATGAAACTAGCAACAGAAATAAGTGATCCCGTATATAAAGTGAGAATCTCACTTTCAGTAGTTGAGTCTATTTTCAGCCCTTTTGTTGTCAGTGTAGAACCGTTAGCTATCGGATGTTCAGCTCTGTCGCTTTCCTGACTCAGTATGATCCACAAGGCACGACTTCTTGCATCAAATCCTATGCATGTGAATTCCTAAGGTACCAAACTGCTGAGGTCATCGGTCCAGAGACTTAAACACTACTTATGCTAACTTATGCTAAGAACAATACACACACCCATGCCCGAAGGAGGACTCGAACTGCCGGAGGAAGGGGACGCGCAATCCTGCTTGCTGCAAGCGATAATATAAATTGTTTCTGCTAGTCCAGGACTTGTCCCAATTCTCTATCTAATTCGTTCTCCACCAACACTTTCAAGTTAGCTAACAGTGCAACTCATGGTAGCACTGCTTCCAGTGAACCAAAATAACTACCCAGCTTCCATCAACCTCTGTTACATAGGGTAAACTGTTGGAAATAAAACACTGTGCCATATCATATTCTTCATTTTCTGTCAAGGGCCCAACCATACACAATGTGTTAACTTGCATACCCACTCCTACATCCACTTAGACTATCTTTCCTGCATCTGTCGTTATTGCATAAAGTGAGTCGAGTCTGAGAGACCTTCTACACAGTTGGTCAGCATCCATAATACATGTGGCGTGCCTTGCGTCTGTTGATCTTTTCAGCAGTAAAACCGAGATGGAACGATGTCCTATGCAGCTCAACTATGCACTATTGTAGATCGACTTTAGTGTGAATTTTAATCAGAAATTCTCGCCCAACTATGGTATCATAGCTTAAGCTCATGCTAGGGTGAATTTCCACGCAAGCCTAGAAGCCTTGCCCCTCCCGCTCGCTATTCCAACAGTGCCAAACCAAGTGAGTGAATACTACCCTAATCTACACCACTTAGCTAACAATGAAATCTCTCTCCATCCAAACAGGCCTCGGAAAGACCAATAGTAATGACTGGCCATCATGTCATCCTCAGCCAATAGGCCTCACCGTATGCAGACGTGGAGGGGAATGTGGTCAGCACACCACTCTTCTGCCCATTGTCAGTTTTCGTGACTGGAGCCGCTAGTTCTTAACTAAGTAGCTCCGCAAGGGCTGCGTGTACCCCCTTTGCTAACAGCAGTTGGCAGACCCAAACAGTCACACGTACAAGTGCTGGCCAGCCAGACAATGCTTAACTTTGGTGATCTGACAGTAACAAGTGTTAAGACTGCAGCAAGATTGTTGCCCAGCCTACTATGAAGTGGACTGAAATTTCTTAAGTATGCCATGAGAGACTGCATATACCTGTGATCCATTATCTAGCAAAAATATGCTCACTCTTCCTCCTGTACAGCCAGTTAAACAATAATCTGCCACTCAGTTCCCATGGGATACCCTGTGCTAATGTTCACGGCGGATTCTGCACAGTAGCTACACCATTTATCCTTTCATTTAACACTGGGGCGTGAGATCTAATGTGTGACATCTTCTCATGTTGCACATCCATGAACAAGCAGTCTCTTTTGAAGCATCCCACATACTTATAATTCTTACATTCTGACTTCCTACAATATCGTTAAATGTGGGCTGACTAACCTCATCGGTAAAAGATGGTCTCTGTATTAAAAATTACTTTTCTCCCTCTGGGCTCGATCACTGCAAAAATCTCGCCAAAAGCTGCTGCAGTACTACAGCCTCGTTTGAAGTTTGTAGAAACCCTATGCAGAGCGGCGGCATGACCAAAATTTTGAGAGACTCTCTGGTGGCGCAAGTTTTATAAAGAGAAATTTTTTCTTTGGTTTAGAAACTGTCAAACTTTATTCATAAAAATGAAAACGTTTGGTTTTAAGCAACACTATTCAGTAGTTTAAGTAATAACTAACGATTAAACATTAATTAAACAGAAATTTCCTTCTTTTAGTCTTACTGAACTCCTTAACAACAATATCATAATCCAGTTTAGATGTTATTTCTGCTTTACTAGATAAACTGCTAAAGCTGAAAGCGTCTTTGCTAAAACTGAAAGAGTTTGCTGAATCATTGTACTTCTTATATAAATTGTTATTAGTTTTTATTTTGAATAGCTCCTTTCTGCAGAGGCTACACTTACTGGTATTGTTAACAAAATTCGAATGACAATATAAATATTTCAACAAATTTCTTTCAAGTTGATTTCTGTCATGTATTGCACTAGCTGTTCCACGTCTTTAACGAAGTTTGTTAGATATGGGCTCATTACTTGCTATTCTTCATATAATTCATAAAGTTGGAAGTCACAGCTTGTAAGTGATCTTTTGGAGTAGTTTGTACCTTACATCGATCAGAGAGAAAACCAAAATTTTCAAAATGTTGTTCTGTTTATAAAAATCATGCATGCTTGTTTCTCAATATGGAATCGATCATGCTGTTAAAATATCTATTTCGTATTGGCTTTCAGTAGTATCATTGCAGGAGCAATCAGTTATTAAGAAATCTTTGCGGTGAGAACATTACTTTCACTCAGCCATGGTTATGACTAGACGTTAATACTATTATATGGGGATTTCATAGAAAAAATGAAAATAAAAATGTGTGACCCGTACACTTTTCTTATTTATAAAGTCTTATATGTTGTTGGGTATATGTACATGTTTAAATTATAGTTCAGTGCCTACATCAGACATGGCTGGTTCATACACATATCCATATATTGATGCACAGTTTGCTTCAAGGAGTTGGGTGAGGGTTTCTTCTGATTGATGCACAGTTTGGTGTATGAGTCGTTATTTTCTTGTAGATCCTGTACACATATGGGTGCCAGCCTAATCGCTTGCCCAGAACATGGTGGATTATGTAAGTGACATACATTAATTTTTTAAACGTTAGCTCTTGTGGATGAGTGCACCATCTCTCGTTAAAAAGTTTAACCATTCATGGAACTTCCCCTGTGGGTAGTGTGTGATCACTCAGTATCAATGAGTTTGTTTAAGCACATCCGTGGAACACAGCAGCAATTCACACTGCAATATTACATAGAAAATCCACTTATCTAGGTATAATATGACTTTAATACTTCTATATCGAGAATTTTCCAAAGCCAACACTGGGTAGAAATCATGATGTGATATTCGACACTGGTGCATTTACTATGATTATGAGAGGAATTAAACACCACTATTTTCATGTTAGGTGACTGTGACGGATTTGCCACACATGCATAAAAAAAGGAAATAGCGATAATGAGTTAGATATACACTGAGGACTACATTCTACTACCATCATCTCTGATAATACTTACATGTCAACTGCAGTGATGTTGTGAATAGCATTGCTGGTACACGTTTCGACAAATGGTTCAAATGGCTCTGAGCACTATGGGACTCAACATCTTAGGTCATAAGTCCCCTAGAACTTAGAACTACCTAAACCTAACTAACCCAAGGACACCACACACACCCACGCCCGAGGCAGGATTCGAACCTGCGACCGTAGCAGTCCCGCGGTTCCGGACTGCAGCGCCAGAACCGCTAGACCACCGCGGCCGGCCGTTTCGACATGTTCACCCTTTGACAGCTCTTACATGACTGGGAGAATTCTTTTTCGGTCAACGCTGGTATAAAAATGTCACAGTACTCTATGCAATATTAAAACATTGAAACTGTATATCATCTCTGTTATCAGGTATAAAAGTAGCATGCTCTGGTCTCTACAGACAGTTCGCCACTGTAGCTCATACTGATATCATAGATAAGGTTTGAAAAATGAGTAAGGTTGCAAATACTAGATCCTAATTGTAATAGAAACAGGACAATACTATTAGCTGTTAATTTAAAAGTTGGTAAGGAGTGTATACTGCAAATTCTGAACACTGAAGCATGATATGGTACTTTTAACTAATCCACTAAGTCCGTGCTGAAAGAGAATAATGACTAAATGAAGTTGGTGTTTTCAAGAAATCTACTGAGTTCAATCGTCCTAAATATTCTGGCAAAAGTTATGCCTGAGTATATCCTGATGCTGCAACTGGAAGTCTATGTGTTCAGTGTGAAGGAACTGGGGAGTGTTAATGCTTATTATACACTAGAGTGACTTAAATCAAGGAATTTATGTTGGCTGCTTCTGTAAATTTATAAAAACTTTAGGAAGTGTGCCATAATTAAAATGCAATTGACTGTTATTTGTTTCCTAAACAACTGACGCCATTTGTATGCAATACATCACTGAGATTTCACAAGTTACCACTAGTGTTTAATAGTGAGGCATTCATTTTTAAGTGTGATTACCGTGATGAGCATTTTCGTTTGACTGGAGAGTGTTAAATTGACTGACCTCCTCACATTATACGGTACTTTAGCATTTTAAAAGGAAACATATGAAATAACATTTTCCTAAACCAATTCTACGTGTTTTTCTTTTCTTAAAAATGTGCAGTCATGGTAGCTTAGCCAGTTTGAGGTATGATACTAATGGGACTATTTTATTTTTAGTGGAACTATCTTACTGACTGAGCTACAATCACGGTACATATTTAACTGCTATGGATGGTCCACTTAGGTAGACATTTCTACTCATTAATGAACACATGTATGTGACCTCGCACAGTACACTCTCGATTATCTGTGGTAATTGCAGATTTGAAAACTGTGGATAACCTAATTCTGTGGATAATATTTAGTTAAAGTACACAGTAATGCATTAGGATAGTTCAAAAACAAAAATTAATTACAGTGGTTACAGTGTCACCATAAAATCACTTAACTAATGTTTATAAAAAATTCCAGTTTAGTCATCATAGTATGTGTGACATATCGGTACGTACAAAGAATATGGTAGAATACAATTTCACATTTCATTGCGCTCCTTTGAAACCAAATAGTCTGAATTGATTTCTGTCTCAGTGACATAGCTTGTATTTTACATATCGAACTACGAATTACATGCATCATCAACTTACGAGAAAGTAGCCCTTCAGCTCACTGCAGTGCTTATGCACGACAGATTGCTATTTCCAGAATTACAGCAATGTTATCATGTTCATCACTGTCATTCACTTCCTCGGTTTTTCCTTGTACTCGCTGAACAATAACACTGGCACTTAACATCTCCTGGCTAGGCTTACAAAACACTAGTTCGACCAGTACTTGAATACTGTTTGTCTGTACAGGATCCATACCAGATACGACAGAGAGACGAAACAAAGAAGATCCAAAGAAGAACAGCAAGTTTCGTTATATTTTCATTTAGTAAGCGTCAAGGAGAAACTCATTCAACTCCAGTGAAGACACTGCAAGAGATGTGTTCTGCATCTCATCATGGTCTGCTCTGAAGTTCCGAGGGCAAGCTTTCCTAAAAGAGTTGACCAGTGTTCAGTGTGTAGTGTATAGAAGCACCGATATTTTATTGGTGAATGAGATATTAAGTTCATAAGAACAGATACTACACTTGCTCACTGAACTTGAAAAACTAGAGGCAACCGCCGTCAGGGTCAAGTTCAACGGAGCCTACACTACACTGGTGTCAGTATACAACAGCCCTAAGAACATCAAAACACGTGACGTCAGCACTATACTCAACATATCACCACGCGTAATCGCCGCTGGAGATCTTAACGCAAAACACCCTGAGTGGAACTCAAGTATACGAAACTCCAACGGCAAGATACTATACGAACACGCAGTAGGACGAAACTGCATCACACTAACGCTGACCGAATCGACGCACATTCCCTACCGGAGGGGTCACAGGCCAGACGTGTTAGACATGGCCCTCATCAAGGGCATAACAACGACACTCAACGTTGCTGCTGAAAACAATCTGCCCTCGAGTCACCAATGCGCTATACTGCACATTGAAGAAACACTGCAGCACATGGGCCAACGCAGGATGTTAGACTACAGGCTCGCGAATTGGACTTTGTTCAAGGAAACGCTTGATAGACGCATCCCACCGACCCGCGCGATTAACGAGACAGCTCAGACTGATGAGGCCGTAGGAACCCTCAGTAGCGTCGTCCAAGACGCAATAGCCGACACCATACCAATCCGCACACCAACACAGTGCTGCCCTGCCCCAGGAGATCCTGGGCCTTATCTCAATGAGGAACCGCCACAGGAGACATTGGCAGCGTACCAGGCGCCAGCACTTCAAACAGCAGATGAACAGGCTCCAGAGAATAATCCGGGATAAAATACAAGCATTTAAAACACAGAAGTGAAACCAGAAACTCGAAGGGCTGGACACCACTCGATCTGGCGTGTGGCAGATGGCCCGACACCTCACCAGGGAGAAACTGTACACACCCACGCTACAAAGACCCGACGGACCAGCATATTCTGCGGAATAAAAAGCGGAACTGATGGCCCTCACACTTGCAGTGTTATTCACACCGAACCTGGATCCCTCAGACCCAGCGTTTACACTTGCGACCGACCAGGAGGTTATACGTATCCTGGCCCAACCAACGGGCAACGTCATCCGACAGGCTAGCACAGCTGAAGTCAAATAGACCATCATGCATACCACAGCTAGGAAGCCCCTAGTCACGATGGCATTCAAAACCGTGTCCTCCAGGAGTTCGCAGATAAAGCAGTAGAATATCTCACACACATCACGAATGCTATACTTAAACACGAACACTTCCCGTCCTTTTGGAAGACGGCCAAGGTCCTGATGTTCAGGAAGCCAGGGAAAGACCACTCCCTTCCACAAAATTACCACCCCATCAATCTGCTGAGCGCGCTCAGCAAGGTCGTTGAGAAGGTAATACTAAAACGACTCACTAGGCACTGCATTACAAACGACACCCTGAGGCCGGAGCAATTCGGCTTCAGGAATCACCACTCGACAACACAACAACTCCTCCCCATCGTTGAATACATAACACACATATACAACACTAACAAAGCATGTGGGACGGTGTCCGCCCCCGGTAGCTCAGTGGTGGTTATGTGACATATGTGTGACCGGCGAATCGGAATGGCAGCGGTACGACAATACTAGTGCGCGACGGAATTGTCATCGAAGAAGTGACTTACCTTCCGTCAGGAAGGGGGCTGGCGATCACAGCACTGGGCACGCGCATCATTAACATTTACGCTCCATCAGGAACTGACCAACGCCGCGAACGATCGCTGTTCTACTCGGAGGATATCGCCCCCCTCTTTATCAGCCGCTTCCAGCAATATATCTTCGGCGGCGATTTTAACTGTGGGCTCCACCCCAAAGACCAAGTCCCACATTTCTCGACTTGTCAAGAACTTCGGCTACTGGTTCGAGACCTGCTTCCCACTGACACGTGGGAGACAGTGCACGGTCACCGTCCCGGGCCGACATACCTTACTAGTCACTCAGCCAGTCGCCTAGACCGCATTTATGTCTCACGAGCTCTAGCGCCGGAAGTATTGGACGCCGAATGTTGGCCGCTTACCTTCTCCAATCATAGCGCTTTCATACGCACACACACTCTGAGAGGTGGAATGAACCCCCTCTCATATTTCTATCTTACGATTCTCCTCTCTAATTGCATGCGGTGGAAAGTTGCTATTCCTTCCCACGCGGACTTCCCACGCAGGGTCTCTCGTCACCCGGGTGGTCCGGTGACAGGCGGGCTCTGCTGACTTTGAAAGGGTAAGCCGACGGGTGTGAAAGAGTCGAGTGAATGCTTTCCAGACGCCGACATTGTCAAGAGGCACGCCCGCAGGGGCCTGAAGTAGCAGCTGGGCTAGAGGTTCCGTTACTTCGCAGAAACTTAGCGAAAACACTTTCTGGCGGGCTACCAGCGAGGCGTGGGAATGACTTGTGTACCCAGGCAGCTGTGGCGGGCAAATTCCCGCGCTTTCTGCAATATCGTAACTGTAATTGGCTTACTCAGGCATAGCTCCGTGACGTAGCAAAATCGGCGCAGAAATTGGCGCCAAGAATCTCCATTGGTGGAATGGTAGTGTTCCGGCAATGGAGTGGAATTTTCCGCCGGTTTTCGAGTTGCTGATTGGAACAGTTAACCACGGCCACTGTCGAGGGGGCGGGAAGGTTCTGTGTTCGGTTTTGTACGGGTGCTCTTGTGAGTAGTCGGCTCTCGCCTTTTGGTCGAGGACGTCGAAGGAACCAGCCATCGCCTCCGGTACGCCAAATCGTGTTCTTGCTGTTAAGAAGACAGATTGGTAAGGTATGTCCGCAGCACCGGCAGACAGGGATTCTTCTAGGTGATAATCAGAGCTCAGCAGAGCGTGCCTGTTCGTCTTTTTCTAACTTTGTTTTGTCTTGGGTAGCAGCAATTAATGTTGGGTTGGCTATGTGTTTTATCTTAAGATTTGAGTTGCAAGGAATTGGCTCTACATACCACTTCGTCATAATCCTCACAATCTAGTTTAGGGACAACTTCACATTCACAGCGTTTGTTTGAGTATCCAATTTGAGCCAATTTGATGTATTGTAAATGTTTAATGTGTTTTTGTTTATTATTTTGTCTCTAGTGTTAATAAATCATATTGTTATTTTGGACAGAACTTTCATTCTGTTAATCGGTAGAGCAACCCTATCATTCCTCACTATGTTAATGAAACCCTCGTTTATTTAACTTATTTATCAAATTAAATTATTGCAGGTGCCAAACTCTCTTCTACTCCACTGGCAGGGTTGATTACAGTCAGTTCGCATATTTTTTTAATCCTTGTGCAACAGCAAAAGTCGGAGTTAGAATGGGGGGGGGGGGGGCCTTAGAGCATCATTTACATATGTAGATTCTAGAAGAATTTAGTGTTAAATACACTGCTAGCCCCGGCACCTCGTATAAAATGGCGACCCTTAGCCTCGGATCTTTCCTGTGAATCGCTGATAAGCAAGTATTATTAGTAGTAGGGACATTCAGAATTTTTTTTTTGCTTAATTTTTTATTGATTAATACCCAAGTTTTTTTCTGGTAGTTCCACGTTTAGATTTAAGTAACGGCGCATGATTATAGTTTTTGTTTTCAGCGTGTATATTCTTTTGTTCATTGTTTTTGTGTTCCTTTGATGGTGTGTCCGTATCACATCACACTTTGTCGGGTTTGTGTGCGGTTTCTGTACCATAACAAATCGTGCGTATAATTACAGCGTTGGAGAGCCGTTGTTGAAAATCTATGTCTATGTGTAAAAATATATGGAGTAGGCTAATTTTATTGTGCATTTTAGATAAATTTGTTTTCCAGGAATGATAACGAGAAGTAAGGCACGACTACTATCGAGCGAAGCTAAATCAAAAGAGGATAGCATAATGGATAAGGGGCAGTTTACTTACGGGAATAGGTTCGGAGATGAGATGGGCACATTTTAGCAGGACAGGACGCCAGGGTCATTGATGAGGAAGGTGATTTGGACGCGATCTCAGAGCAGCGTTGCGGCCGTGATTATGATAGTGAAGTAGAGGATGAAACAGAGACAGGCACACAGGTCGAGACGGTAGCAGAAGTTAATAATCAAACGAACGAGAGCAGACAGGGGCTAGCTCGGCCACGTCAGAGCTCTAGCGCCCAGGTGTTCAGATTTACATCTCCCACGTTTGAAGAGGATCAAAAAGATGACGTAAACCCCTATACTGAGCTTCCTACGATCAATGAAAGAAGAAGCTGACTAACAGCGTAAGAGGGAGAAGGAAGAAGAGGAGAAACAACGTAAGAAGGAGAAGGAAGAAGATGAGAAACAACGTAAGAAGAAGAAGGAAGAAGCTGACGAACAGCGGAAGAGGGAGAAGGAAGAAGAGGAGAAACAACGTAAGAAGGAGAAGGAAGAAGCTGACGAACAGCGTAAGAAGGACACTGAGGCAATAATTTCGCATATAGGAGAAATTCGTGGGGAATTACTAACAATAAAGAAAGAATGTGGAGAAGTAATACAAATGTCAATGGCTGCACAAAAAGTAGCAGGCCTGGCCAAAACGGCAGCAATAGGGGCAATGAAAGTCGCGGAAGCAACTTCTAAAATCGCAGGGCGCTTGCGACGTACAACACAATCCCACTCAAAATCCCTAGCATTCTTAAAAACTCAAGGTAATATCGCGGTTGCGAACACCACGAAACGAATGGAAGAAGTAGAGAGTCGGATAGCAAAACTAGAGCAAAACGGGCACGCGAGCACTGGGCGTTCGGATACCCATGATGGAGTAGACAGAATTATGTCTCCGAGGAAAAGCCCGCCGTGCTCTAGCCCAATGACCGAGTGCGGAACTAACAATGCACACGCAGAAACAGCGAGTAATAGCTCCAATAATTATAGCCCACTTAGGAGAGTGAATTCTGAGTGCCACTTCCACTGTGATACAGAGGTAGCACATCACAGTTATCAGCAAGATAGAGCAGGACACTCAGCAGACGTGCAAGTACCGGAAACGAGTGACAACACCAGTGCGAGGATCAGACAGGATTTTGATTACAATCACTTCCTGTCGATACTAAAATTCCAGAAGTTCAAAGAAAATGGAGGGTCGATGCATCCCAAGAGCTGGGTGATGCAGTTCACAAATTCATTACCGGCATTATGGCCAACCCAGGCAAAATTAGAATTCTTGTGTGGACACATCGAAGGACAAGCCGCGGAAAAGATGCGGGTTGTGGCAGTGACGTGTCGGACTTATCAGGAATTTGTTGGTGCATTCCTGCGGACCTACTGGTCAAAGGAAACGCAAGACAGGATTAAAGAGGAAATAATATTTTGTCCTGAACTGGAAGTGTCCGGGCATAGGAGCGCAACCAAATATCTTGATGAGTTACTCAAGAAGAATCAATTTTTAGATAGTCCATATAGCAACGGAGATATCATTAAATTTTGCTTTTCCTAATTGCCTGTTAGGTATCAACAGACACTTGTCAGGATGTGTGGATCTGACATAGAAGCATTCAAGAGTCTATTGCGCGAACTCGAAGTAGTCTTCGATGAACAAGACGCAAAGGACAGGAAGAAAGCGCAAAATAACAAATACCACGGGCCAGCAAGGGAAGACGACAACAGATCGCATAATCGCCCTCGTCAGTTAGGAAACCAGGGTAACGGAAATCAAGGTTACGCTATTCAAGGTTATGGAAACCAGAGACACGGAAACCAGAACGTCAGGGAGCAGGGTCAATCTAGACAAGGAATCTGGGATAGGAGGAATAACGAACGGCAAAACGACCGTAATTGGAGAGAGTGAAACCAAGGACAATAGTGGAACCAGGAGATTGAAACTAGACCAGCAAATCCTAATGCACGTCAGAGGAGGGGGAGCTTATCAAGGGATTGACGCCAGACTAGTGCGAACACAGGCCGTCGGAATTTCGCACGTAATCTCGGACCTGGCCAACTACGGATGATACATTACGAAGATTTATCAGAAATCCTGCTCGAGGAACATAAAGCAACTCCTCGACAAGATCGGCAGCCTCTTATCACAGTAGCAATAGCTGAAAAGAATATGAATGCGATAATACACTCCTGGAAATGGAAAAAAGAACACATTGACACCGGTGTGTCAGACCCACCATACTTGCTCCGGACACTGCGAGAGGGCTGTACAAGCAATGATCACACGCACGGCACAGCGGACACACCAGGCACCGCGGTGTTGGCCGTCGAATGACGCTAGCTGCGCAGCATTTGTGCACCGCCGCCGTCAGTGCCAGCCAGTTTGCCGTGGCATACGGAGCTCCATCGCAGTCTTTAACACTGGTAGCATGCCGCGACAGCGTGGACGTGAACCGTATGTGCAGTTGACGGACTTTGAGCGAGGGCGTATAGTGGGCATGCGGGAGGCCGGGTGGACGTACCGCCGAATTGCTCAACACGTGGGGCGTGAGGTCTCCACAGTACATCGATGTTGTCGCCAGTGGTCGGCGGAAGGTGCACGTGCCCGTCGACCTGGGACCGGACCGCAGCGACGCACGGATGCACGCCAAGACCGTAGGATCCTACGCAGTGCCGTAGGCGACCGCAACGCCACTTCCCAGCAAATTAGGAACACTGTTGCTCCTGGGGTATCGGCGAGGACCATTCGCAACCGTCTCCATGAAGCTGGGCTACGGTCCCGCACACCGTTAGGCCGTCTTCCGCTCACGCCCCAACATCGTGCAGCCCGCCTCCAGTGGTGTCGCGACAGGCGTGAATGGAGGGACGAATGGAGACGTGTCGTCTTCAGCGATGAGAGTCACTTCTGCCTTGGTGCCAATGATGGTCGTATGCGTGTTTGGCGCCGTGCAGGTGAGCGCCACAATCAGGACTGCATACGACCGAGGCACACAGGGCCAACACCCGGCAACATGGTGTGGGGAGCGATCTCCTACACTGGCCGTACACCACTGGTGATCGTCGAGGGGACACTGAATAGTGCACGGTACATCCAAACCGTCATCGAACCCATCGTTCTACCATTCCTAGACCGGCAAGGGAACTTGCTGTTCCAACAGGACAATGCACGTCCGCATGTATCCCGTGCCACCCAACGTGCTCTAGAAGGTGTAAGTCAACTACCCTGGCCAGCAAGATCTCCGGATCTGTCCCCTATTGAGCATGTTTGGGACTGGATGAAGCGTCGTCTCACGCGGTCTGCACGTCCAGCACGAACGCTGGTCCAACTGAGGCGCCAGGTGGAAATGGCATGGCAAGCCGTTCCACAGGACTACATCCAGCATCTCTACGATCGTCTCCATGGGAGAATAGCAGCCTGCATTGCTGCGAAAGGTGGATATACACTGTTCTAGTGCCGACATTGTGCATGCTCTGTTGCCTGTGTCTATGTGCCTGTGGTTCTGTCAGTGTGATCATGTGATGTATCTGACCCCATGAATGTGTCAATAAAGTTTCCCCTTCCTGGGACAATGAATTCACGGTGTTCTTATTTCAATTTCCAGGAGTGTAGATATTGGAAGCTACAAAACAGCAATATCTGAGGCAGCATACAAGAGGTGCTCTCAGGAGATGGACTGGCCTGTTCTATCGGTTAAGAAAACAAAAATAAAAGGGGCATTAGCGGGTAAATGTACGGAGGTCACCCAACAAACAAGACTGGAATTCTCCTGCCAAGGACACAAAATAGAGTCCAACTTCTGGATCGTGCCAAATCTGGCGATCGACATGATAATAGGAACGGACTTCCTAAATGAACATGAAGCGATAGTTGATCTAGGACGAGGTGAAGTAGTTTTGAGGAAAGGGAATCCCGTCCACATTAAGTTCGACGACCAGCTGATCCCAGCTCAACTACCGTCTAACTGTGTACGGATAAACTATGCGTGTCTGAAAGACAGAAAGGAAGAACAGGTCGACGTTGCGGGTAGGGGAGAGGACACGGATGAGAATGAAGTCGGAATAATGGGAGAAATAAAGGAGAAAATAGGAGAAAAAGTGGAAGCAATAAAGAATATAAGGTGCGACCACCGCAAAGAACTTCATAAATTACTAGTAGAACATACGGAGGTCTTCCTTCCCAAGACAAGATCAATAAAGAACTTCCAATATGAATTTCGTGTACGTCCACACAATCAGTTTCGTGTGCCACCCTATCGAATCCCCTTGGCATATCGACAGAAAGTAGCAGCTGAAATTACGCGAATGCTGAGTGAAGGAATAATAGAACCTACGGCTTCAGCCTATAATAACCCGTTAAGAGTAGTCGAGAAGGCAGATGGTAGTATTCGTTTAGTCTTGGACTCGCGACAAATTAATACCATAATAGAACCCGAAACAGACAGACCGGAACGATTAGAGGAACTCTTACAAAACTTCCATGGAATATCAATCTTCTCATCAATTGATCTAAAATCGAGTTTCTGGCAGATCGAGCTCCATCCAAATTGCAGACAGTACACAGCCTTTTTAGCATTTGGAAGATGTTACCGGTTTCGTCGTCTCCCATTTGGTTTGAACATTTCGTCTGCCGCATTCATTCGGGGGCTGGACGGCATACTAAGCGATAATTTGAAACGTCATGTCACCAGCTATGTGGACGATTTGCTGATCGCGGAGAAATCTTGGGCAGAGCACAATGCGGTCCTCGGTGAACTCCTTGCGACATTCAAGGAATACGGAGTGACTATCAATATCGAAAAATCGTATTTTGGGACGTCCTCTGTCAAATTTCTAGGACATATCATCACGGGTGAGGGCATTGCGCCAAATCCTGAAAAGATCGAAGCGATTGAAAAGTTTCCCATTCCTACGACTAAGAAGCAGTTAAGGGGGTTCTTGGGTATCATAATTTTTTACAACCGCCTTATACATGTCAAAACTCAGAGCAGTCCTCGGTTGCATCAACTTACAGGAAAGAAGATTCCTTGGGAATGGGATGAGGTGGCCGAATCCGAATGGAAAGCATTAAAATTCGCATTATTACAAGCACCCATCCTATCACACCCTAATTTAGCAGAAGAGCTTTGCATAGTAACGGACAGTTCATACTCAGGTCTGGGTGTCATGGTGTTCCAAGACTATGTACATGAAGGAAACAGGGTGTGGAAGACAATTGCGTTTGGTAGCAGAGTACTAGCCAAGAGAGAGGAATTACTCAGTAACCGAGTTAGAGGCGCTGGCTATTGTATGGGCGTTTGAAAAATTCAGATACCTTCTGTTTGGTCGCAAGACGAGGGTCTACACAGACCACAAGGCACTCGAGTTTTTGATGACTGCAAAGCTTAATCATAGGCGGCTCATTAGGTGGGCATCATATCTGCAGCAGTACAACTTTTCGATAGAATATATCCCCGGCAGTCAGAACATTATTGCAGATGCCTTATCACGGTCACCGATCGGATTTGAGCACAACATGGAAGAAGATCTGGAGGAAAATCACTACTGCCTTTTCTATATGCAGAAAGTAGCCTTTGAAAATTTTATTTCCTGTAGTATGCAGGATATCAAGAAGGAGCAAGACAAGGACCCTGCCCTAGTGTTAGTGAAACAGAAATGGATAGACAGAAGACACGCCACCATCAGGCAGATCTACCTCTTGCGGAGAGGCATAATTTTCCACCGAAATTATGCCAATGACACTGAATGGGGGGTATGCATCCCTGAACACCTAATAAACAAGGTTATATGGCATACTCACCTCAGCTACGGATACTTCGGACCACGCAAGTGCAATCTCAAGCTAAGGACCATGTGTTACTTTCGAAACATGGAGCGTCGAATACGGAGGGTACTGTCGGTGTGTAAAGACTGCCAAAAGGCTAAGCACACCACTGTGAGCATGCAGGCATCATTACACCCAATCGTACCGACCAGATTAAGACAATTAGCAGCAACAGATTTGATGGGACCTTTGCCAAGAACAAGAAGAGGATATACTTACGTATTAGTGTTTGTTGAACTAACGTCCAAATACGTTACCTTTACGCCACTGAAGAGGACGACAGGACGAACTATATCACGAGCCCTAATCCGGGATTTCCTACCACAGGTTGGTCATGTGAGTAAAATTATTTCTGATAACGGGCCACAGTTTAAGTCAAAAACATGGAAGGAGACGTTGCGTGGATGTAAAATTGATCCCATTTTTATATCTTCACACCATCCGAGCTCGAATGCTGCAGAACGGGTTATTAAGGAACTCGGAAACTTGTGCAGGTTGTACTGTAACAAACAGCACACGACATGGGACGTTTTCCTTAAAGACTTCCAGGAGGTGATCAATGAGGCACCCCATGGGATAACAAAATTGGCACCCATTACAGTACTGAAAAACCGGATTCCTAAGGACTTGATAACCGAGGTCGTAAACTTCCCACCAAGGGCGCGAACGCAGCACCAAGCCATAGTGGATTTGGCTCTCAAGAGGATACGGGCTGCAGCAGAGGTCAGGAAGAGACATGCCGACAGGGGAGCTCGTCTACGACACTTCCAAATTGGACAAAAGGTGCTCGTGAAGTCTTTCCGACTTTCGAACAAACAAAAAATGAAATGCCAAAAATTCTATTCTGTTTACAACGGCCCGTACCGTATAAGGAGAGCAGCTCACCACAATGCTTATGAATTGGAGACGCTGAAAGGAAAGAAGTCCATAGGACTCCACCACATCGCTCACATAAAGGAGTTCGTGGAATAGTAGTAGTGTAAGTGGTGTACATAGTAAAATGGGCAAATACATGAACCTTGCTATAATAGTAGTGTAAGTGGTGTACATAGTAGAATAGGCAAATATATGAACCTTTCTTCGGGGAACGATAATCGTTGCATTAATAGATTAAGATTGCTAAAGTATTAACACGCTGCGTTGTCTCGCATAAGAATTTACTGCTGCTATCCTTTTTTTTTCTGTTCGCGACTTCCAATGTCGGTGGAGTAGGAGACACTATCTTTCCATGATGCAATGGTTTAGTCCTTTCCTGTCTGGTGTCCATGTTGAGGGATAATGATGGGTGAGGAGATGTCGCACAAACGGGCGCATACAAGAACGTGCTCTTAGAAGCGTTCTGAGAAGTCGTGATACGCTCCATAGCGGCCACAACCAGTTCGTGAGACGTTCATACCAATGCTTGCAGGCACGCGTCAGTGCACTGCAAGATTGTGGTATATTGCGTGATTTCGAGGATGAACATGTGCAGTATAGTTTTTACAGTGATGCGCCAGCATCGTTGTCTTGCAAGTCGGGGTGAACCTGTGAGCGTTTGACTCCAATGGTGCCCTAGGGCCTAGACGGTAGAAATGCGGGCATAAAGCCTACCATGCCAATGTGCTGGTTGGGGATTTAGCGTGCTGCTTGTGACTGTCACAGATGAATGACCAAGGAATTATACTTGGAAATTCGTGACATACTGTGTAGCTGATGTGTGGTGGGCGACGGAATCCTCAACAGGAACCAGTCTTGGCTTGGTCATATTACATTGCCTCTGGAAAGGTGTGCTTTGATCGCGAATACTGCATAACATAGAAAAAGAAGTTGCAACTATAAATTTATTGTCTCGTATAGCCATGGCTAACCCAGTCTCTGGAGTTTCAGTGAGGCGTAGTGAGAACTCGGAGGCCATGTTGTACGGCGCGCACATCACTGTCGTCAATAGCGGCGAGCAGCGAGACATCTCAGCGCAACAGGAATTATGTAAGAGTGTTGTATAAGGTAAAAAAAAAATAGAGAGAGTACCATATACTAGGATAAATTAAACTTTAGGATTTTACAATAAGTAGATCCTTAATAGTGTGGCGGTTTTCCACCACAAGTGTTTGGCGCGCGCCTGTTGAGATGCTATTTTTCTGGTCACCAAACCACAGACCCGAGATGGAGGGACGACAGGCAAGTGAAAATAGCATAGTTGCATGTTATTTATAGCACAGTAAAACTTAGACCTGCGTAACAACATAATTTAATTAAAAGACATAGAATGTAGATCGTTGGCAAATGGTAGTTAATTCTTGAGCATGTCTACTGTCGATCTATATAATCAATAGTAATATTAGTGGGGGCCCGCACATTTAGCTGTTCATCCAGTGTAGCATCACACACCATGTACAGTAGTGAGACCGGTCTCTATTTTGTTATAATGATAGCTATAGATTGATAACTATAAAATTAAAATAAGAGTGTCTGAAATGACAGACCATAAAAATATCGTTATGTATTTTTATTATAACATAGAAGGTCATGGGAAAAAGTTAGGCATATGATTTTTGTCAGAACTGTGCAGATGACGGGAATTGTGGCAATGCAGAGGCCAGGCCGAGCAAAAACAAGAGGTCATCGGCTACCTGCAAGAAGGGGAGCGTCAGCGCGCCACCTGACGCGAAGGGCGCGAGAGCATCCGGTTCTACAAGCTGACAGTCACCGGGCCGTATACCTGAGGGATTAGGCGGCAGACAGCCCTCCCCGGGCAACAAGCGAAAGTGAGGCTGGCCGTTGACACTGACACGCGACCCACACACGACAGCCAGCTAGCTCTCCGGACGCGGCAGCCGTTTGGAGGGATTCCCTGCAGCAGACCACGTTGTCGTGAGTACACATATGGTGTCTCATGTGCCTCAGGGCAGAAAGGGACGCTATATACTCACCTGTTTGGATTTATACAACTCGCTAGCATTGGCCGATCTGCATACACAAAACAGTATCGTGCCACAAACTCTAACAACTGAATTTGTCTCATTTCTAACTTCTCCTCTCTATTAGAGAGCAGTTGTAGCAATCGTCGCTACTAGTTTGATCCTGTATGGATGATCTAACACACTTGTGGAGTCACTCCACGTGCCATCATCCCTAGTCGAACTGCAATATTGGGAAACGTAAAGTACTGTCCAGCAAGAGAAGAGACCTAGATAGTGATGTATCCCAACAAGTAGACCTCAGAGACAATTTATCGACGTGAGGAGAGCCTATCACTGTGCCTTCCTACTATACTGCCATGATCATATCCGTGGGTCTTGCTGCAATCTCAACAGAGCACTGCAGATGCTCCAGCACACCCTATTGCTGTTGCAACAACATAGCAACAACACCCGGCGTTTAGCCGTATGTGATGTCAGTACTGTGGAATTTGTGAAGTGCTTCGAATATTTCTAACAATGTGATTTAGTGCCTCATTCTCAGCACAGTCATGAACATTGTGCAATTTGCACGCACAACTTGATGCCCCATGAACCTTGTTTTTTTTTAATTTCTTTATCTAATGTTGTTTTTGTAATGTATGTTATACCTTATATGTGTTTGTGTTTTACACTGTAGTTCTTATGTAAGTGATAGAGTATGACTCACAAATTACAAATTACTGTACTGTTCTCCACACCATGTTGTTTTTTTGTATTTTGTATTTATTGTTGTGTGTATGCACACAGTGTGCCTGAAGTCCCCATAAACTGAAGCAGATACCACTACTGTCATTGTGAATGGACCATCAGTTCAGGGAACAGTTTGTAAAGATTACTCTTGCTGCAGGGAGACAGAATGAATCGGAGGTTGTAATTAGATTCTGAAAGCTCACAAAGAGATTGTTAACTTAAATAGTATCATGTGTGAGTGAGTTCAGGTTAGTTTAATGATACAAATTGTTGTAACATCTTGGGCATTTAATTGCAGAGCACTCCAACTCTGATTGTAAAGAATAAACTGCTCCATATTTGGCTCACATGCCCGGGCCATATTTAGAGTGTGAATGTCTGTGTGAATCGGTGTTTGGAAGGGGCTCCCTGGGTTTGGATGTGTGATGTGAGTGTTAGAGTTCCATATTAAGAAGGTGAAGTTGCCTCCCTCTATGAGCTGCATTTTTTCAGTTGCAGTGATTTTCTTTATAGAGTGCGGCATGTGGAGTCAGTTTGCAAGATTGTTCTTGGGCGATTGACTCACTACCTTGCTCCTAAGTGAGCCAACCGCTCACCAATTACAATCTAAAATGGCGTAGGGGCTAGGAGACGTGGCATGAGCCCCCTCTCATATTTCTATCTTACGATTCTCCTCTCTAATTGCATGCGGTGGAAAGTTGCTATTCCTTCCCACGCTGACTTCCCACGCAGGGTCTCTCGTCACCCGGGTGGTCTGGTGACAGGCGGGCTCTGCTGACTTTGAAAGGGTAAGCCGACGGGTGTGAAAGAGTCGAGTGAATGCTTTCCAGACGCCGACATTGTCAAGAGGCACGCCCGCAGGGGCCTGAAGTAGCAGCTGGGCTAGAGGTTCCGTTACTTCGCAGAAACTTAGCGAAAACACTTTCTGGCGGGCTACCAGCGAGGCGTGGGAATGACTTGTGTACCCAGGCAGCTGTGGCGGGCAAATTCCCGCGCTTTCTGCAATATCGTAACTGTGATTGGCTTACTCAGGCATAGCTCCATGACGTAGCAAAATCGGCGCAGAAATTGGCGCCGAGAATCTCCATTGGTGGAATGGTAGTGTTCCGGCAATGGAGTGGAATTTTCCGCCGGTTTTCGAGTTGCTGATTGGAACGGTTAACCACGGCCACTGTCGTGGGGGCAGGAATGTTCTGTGTTCGGTTTTGTACGGGTGCTCTTGTGGGTAGTCGGCTCTCGCCTTTCGGTCGAGGATGTCGAAGCAACCAGCCATCGCCTCCGGTACGCCAAATCGTGTTCTTGCTGTTAAGAAGACAGATTGGTAAGGTATGTCCGCAGCACCGGCAGACAGGGATTTTTCTAGGTGATAATCAGAGCTCAGCAGAGCGCGCCTGTTCATCTTTTTCTAACTTTGTTTTGTCTTGGGTAGCAGCAATTAATGTTGGGTTGGCTATGTGTTTTATCTTAAGATTTGAGTTGCAAGGAATTGGCTCTACATACCACTTCGTCATAATCCTCACAATCTAGTTTAGGGACAACTTCACATTCACAGCGTTTGTTTGAGTATCCAATTTGAGCCAATTTGATGTATTGTAAATGTTTAATGTGTTTTTGTTTATTATTTTGTCTCTAGTCTTAATAAATCATATTGTTATTTTGGACAGAACTTTCATTCTGTTAGTCGGTAGAGCAACCCTATCATTCCTCACTATGTTAATGAAACCTTCGTTAATTTAACTTATTTATCAAATTAAATTATTGCAGGTGCCAAACTCTCTTCTACTCCACTGGCAGGGTTGATTACAGTCAGTTCAGGTATTTTTTTTAATCCTTGTGCAACAGCAAAAGTCGGAGTTAGAATAGGGGGGCTTAGAGCATCATTTACATATGTAGATTCTAGAAGAATTTAGTGTTAAATACACTGCTAGCCCCGGCACCTCGCAACTCTACAACAGCAGCGGATATGGTGCAGCCGAGGATCCTGGAAGCTGAATGTGGCACATCTTCAAGCCCCGGAATGCCGTCAGATTATCGCCAAGACATGGCTGGATTGCGAACGTCGTCTTCCCCGATACCCATCGAGTCTAGCATGGTGGGTGGACTGTGCAAAACCAGCTTTTCGGCGTATGCTAACACAATTCGGAAAAGATATCGCAGCTTTGCATCGTCACTCATTGGACTTTTATTACACGATGCTTCGCGAACTCGACAGCCAACCACCATCTCCAAACCGACAAATGGAAAGCCGCCGAATTCATGGTAAAAAAATGGTCTCTTACGAGGCAACGTTTGGAGGGGGTCGTAGTGCGATCGCGACGTCAAGACCGAGTGGGAGAAAACCCGTCTATGCATCACATCGTGCTCGACAGCCGCCGACGCCGACAGCAGCTGATCACGGACCTCGTATTGCCAGGTGGTAGGGTCGTAATGACTCAGGTGGTGGTTACAGAAGCCTTCGCAGATCACTATCGCCGGTTTTACGACGAGGTGAATACAGAGGATGAGGAAGCGGACGATCACGATATACTGCAGCACGTTCAAATGGCTCTGAGCACTATGGGACTTAACATCTATGGTCATCAGTCCCCTAGAACTTAGAACTACTTAAACCTAACTAACCTAAGGACAGCACACAACACCCAGCCATCACGGGGCAGAGAAAATCCGGGAATCGAACCCGGGAACCCGGGCGTGGGAAGCGAGAACGCTACCGCACGACCACGAGATGCGACTGCAGCACGTGTCGCACACCCTCGACAATGCAGCAGCGGCGACGCTGTTATGTGGAATTACACGAGACGACATCGAGGACGCGCTTAACAAGGGAGCACTCACCAAATCTCCCGGGCCAGACGGACTGCCGCTCGAGTTTTATCGGACTTTCCGCGATTTAATGATGCCCCGATGGATCATCATGTATCCAGAACTGATGACCCCCGCTTCCCACGTGCCACCTGCATTCGTGGAAGGTCTCTTTATACCGATACACAAGCTTTCCAGAGGTCGGACGGTCGAGTACTACAGGCCATTTACAATGCTCAACTCGGACTCTCGGACTATAAAATCTTCGCCCGACTACTCGCCAGCCGCATAAAGAAGGTTCTGCCCCTACTCCTCTCAATGGAGCAAACGACACAGGGCGGAGTGACCAACATGCAAACGGCAACCAGTGAATGCAGGGATTTAATAGCCATCGCCACATCCTATCGCCTTCGAGCTGCTCTGATCTCCATTGATTTCGACCACGCCTTTGACAGAGTTCACCACAAGTTCCTTCTGTCCGTTATGGCCCGCATGGGCTTCCCGCCTGACTTTCTCGACATCTTTCAGCGCCTTTTCCGTGGAGCTGCATCCCGTGTACTGGTGAATGGACGGATTGCGGGTCCCTTTCCGACCCGACCGTCAGTTCGCCAAGGATGCCCACTCTCCATGATCCTTTACGCGATCGCACTCGAACCACTTATCGGAGGAGTTGAAAAACAGGCTCTCGGGCATGTCATTGAGGGATCACACCTTTCACTGCAGGATATATGCTGATGACCTTCTATTACTTGTCCGATCTGGTGACGAGGTACGCTTGGTGATACAATGGATCAATCGCTATGGATTGGCAGCGGGTGGCCTCATGAATGTGGCCAAGTCGGCAGCGATGCCCATTGGGAGAGGTCTACAGGAGGACGCTTTAGCCCCACTCCCACTGGTTAACAAGATCCGGTTCTTGGGCATAACATTTACACAGGATGTGCGCCGCACGGCTACCATGAACTATGCACGATTACTACAGGCAATACGCACAGAAGTTCGCCGGAACTTACTTCGACGGATGGACCTCCTACAGCGTGTGGAATACCTCAACCTTCACGTGGCAACTAAGATGATCCACATGGCCCAGGTCCTACCGATATCGACAGCGATGGTACACAGACTGCAAGCAGCGTTTCGATATTACCTTACCGCCGGACACCTATTCAAAGTCTGCTACGAAACACTCACCCTCCCTCCGCTTGATGGCGGACTGGGACTTATAAATGTACGAGCGAGGGCTACAGCATTATACTTGTGCACAATGATGAAATTGTGGACCCACAAAGATGCTTCCCTTACGGGACGTCTGTTAGAGGAATTGTTGCCGGCGTCTCTTCTGCCACCTGTCACGGTTGCGCACATTACACCCTCACTCTCGCACCTCTCGGCATTTATTCTTGAGTATAGTTACGTGCACCCAGACCTTCCCAACACTCGCACTCCCAAGGCGAGAAACGTTTACAGACTGCTGCTAAGGTCCATCCCTCGCAATGTGATTGAGAGGAAGAGCCCTACGACCCTATGGTCTGCAGTGTGGAGAGCGGTCCAGAAGCCGTTCCTCCTCACGCGGGTACAAGCCGCGTGGTACCAGGTGGTGAAAGGGAAGGTTGTAACACGTCAAAAACTGCACGCTATTGGGATGACGGATTCCCCCCTTTGCCCACGTTGCCACCTCGTAGATACTGACGAACACCGTATAACATGTGGATCGGCGTTACAGGTATGGCTGCTAGTGCAGAAGATCCTCGCCTTCTACCTACGTATCGCGCCTAGCACAATTGAGCCACGGCTCCTCCTTTGTCCAGAGGATACTTATTTCCCACCTGCGAAGACTCACGCTGTCACATGGTTTAAAGGCATGTCCATACACTACGTCTTTCGAGATGATGAGAAGATGGTGCTTGATTACTGGCAATTTCTCCAGGACAGTCACAGCACACTTGAGTGTACACCCCGATACCGACAATTATTTGCGAACTATTTGCGCAGTGTTTTCGATAACCCCCTCACAGTTGGGGAGTACCGGGCAGAGCATGACCATCTTCATGGGGCTCCACACGCTGCGAAATGTTGTACCAAATTGGAACATGGATCTGTACGCAGATGGGCCATGAACATGGAATGGCGTGCGGGATTTGGTTACATTTTTCTTTCGTTATTATCTATCATAACACTAGTGGCTTCAAATTCTATTTAATAATTTAGATGGAACACTTGTTCTGTTGTTGCTACGGATGTACATTCTAATTTTGTTTGTCGTAACTGAAAGACGTCTTTTTCCATCTATATAAGAAAAAAGGTTAGCAGAGGAAATAATTTACAATTTAAAAAAATAAAAAAAACAAAAAAACAAATAAAAACGCAAAAAACAAAAAAAGATAAAAAGATAGCAAGAAAAGTGGTCAGAGTGACGGATTGCCGTCCTACGGTCTCAGGTTCGATTCCCGGTTGGGTCGGGGATTTTCTCCGCTAAGGGACTGGGTGTTGTCTTCATCATCATTTCATCCCCATCCGGCGTGCAGGTCGCCCAATGTGGCGTCGACTGTAATAAGACCTGCACCAAGGCGGCCGGACCTGCCCCGTAAGGGGCCGCCCGGCCAATGACGCCATACGCTAATTTCCATTTACCCCTTCTTTTGATGCGATGGATGCCATAACTGCGATGCTCACCGTCGGAATCATGCGGTTTCCTTATGACTGGCCGAGGAAAACATTTCAGACACACACCGTTGCTCAGTAGCGACACGAAAAGACGTGAGAGGGTGGCATAAAGGGTCTCAATGAAAACACCCTTCACTTAGGGGGTATAAATAAAATAAAAAAAAGGCTCGCAAGCCTCCCCACCAACGGCAAGGTCTATAGTTCATGGGGGGACCTTTATATAAGGAGGGTAAAAAAAAAAGTGGTGAGCGTGACATAATGTCTCTCCTAAGAGCCCGGGTTCGATTCCCGGCTGGGTCGGAAATTTTCTTCGCTCAGGAACTGAGTGTTGTGTTGTCCTAATCATCATTATTTCATCCCAATCGACGCGCAGGTCGCTGAAGTTGCGTCAAATCGAAAGACCTACAATAGGTGAACGGTCTACCCGACGGGAGGCCCTAACCACACGACATTTATTTTTTTATCTGGGGCGGTGTTCCTCGACATTGAAAAGGCCTTCGATCGTCTGTGGCACAACGGCCTCATACGCAAACTCAGCGGCGCAGGGTTCCCCGACGGGCCCGTATGTCTCATACACTCATATCTCACGCACAGTACAGTAGTTTCAACACCGACGTGCAGGGCAAACAATCTACACGACATGGTATCCAGGCAGGAGTACCCCAAGGAAGCATCCTAGGGACCTTACTGTTTAACCTCTACATTAACGACCTCCTAGCTACACGCAACACGACGGTGGAAATCTACACGGATGACACTGCCATCCTTGCGCAAGATTGGAAGCCGTCTAACATTAACTCACAACTACAGACTGCATTCAGAGCGACAGAGCCTTGGTTGGTGAAATGGTGTGTTAAGAGTGAACGTCGACAAGTGCGAAGCCGTTCTGTCCACCAGAAGACCGAAACTACTGCGCAGACATCAACACTGCAACCCAGTAACACTACATGCACGCACGCACAAATGGACAAATACCTCGATGTTCTGGCTGGACCGGAAACTACTGTGGGGGGGGGGGGGGGGGGAACCACATTCAACACATGACCAAAAAAGCAAACGCGAGGCTCAAACCACTCTACCCTATGCTTAACAGGCGTAACACACTGAATAGGAGGGTGTCCAGCTTTATGTACATGACACTTATTCGACCCCTGATGACGTACGCAGTCCCTCTCTGGGGATGCGTTGCGCCCACTTCCTGCGCCGTCGGCAGCTCATACAGAACAAAGTACTCAGAATCAGAAGCAACGCTCCGCGCTACAGACGCACCGCCGATCTTCACCGGGAATATCGGCTAGATACCATCTTGCAGGTATTCCAAAAACTCTCCACACGACTGTACAGAAACACGAGACACTCACGTAACTCGTTTATCCTTTCTCTGGGTAACTACGACCACAACCGTAAATGGAAGATACTATTAGCAAGAAACTAAAGATCTATGGTCCATAGCACGCTAACACGACAGTACTGGTGAGGCCCTACAACACAGCTACTACTGGCAACCCCAGGTGCTCGACCCGACGAAAACCAGGCAATCGCAGGGAAACCGTACTGTAGACAGCACGCAAACCAGCCACACACACCACACCCCCTACACTGTGAGCTCATCTGTGACCGATCGCTCACTAATGTATGACGACCTTGAATTGTTACAGGGACGCAGCAGCTGCAGGAAGCCCTACAACGAGCACCCGCAACGACAAAGGTAACGATGCACGATGCCTCGCACTAATGTAACCACACCTTGCATGCACTGTCACAGCTAGCAAGCCGCTACTGCCCTTACTACTCGTCCTACTGTCACAGAGGTTTTTTTCCTTTGGCACTTGCCTTGGCACTTTTTTCCCTCTGCTCTTACAAACCGCTACCCTTCGATCGCTTTCGTCCACTTTCTATCTCCTGATGGACCATGTCAATGAGTAATCATACCCAGACACATGGATAACATTACAGCCCGCATCCTGTGACCCATGATTTGAAAACTAACATGTTATGCTGAGGTGACAGTAGAACTTTTGGTTTGGTTACCACGTTGGTGTGGGCGTGGAGGGGCCCCATCCTTGGGAAATTGGTGAATGAGAACAGGGTACTGAACGACATTACATCAGTATTCACTTTATTTGTCGACTAATCATTACAGAAATTAGAAGTAGTATGTTTTTGGTCAGTTAGTACCTCCAACTACATGTGGCAAGAGCAAGCCATTAATGCTAATTTTTCTCTGAGCAGCAGGTCAGGTGCTGAACTGTGTAAACGTAGATGCAAAGCGGTTAGCCTATATAAGAGCTGTAGTCCACTTACCAGTGCAGTTATGACTGCAGAAAACATCATGTAGTAATTATGTGCCGTGTTTATAGAAAGATGTTTGATTCAGAGAAAAAACTACAAACACACTGATGTGTATACATACGAGGGTTGGAACCTTAATAGTGGCAACTATTTATTTACTAGTCGTACAAAATAGATACGTGTTTCAAAGTTATACTGCCCTTCAGAGCAGTCACCAGTATTGTGTATAAGCCGTTGCCATCGATGTGGAAGTTGTAGGATACTCTTAACAGTGTCAGTTGTGTTGACAGTTCGAACGGTGCGGTCTATTGCACGGCGAATTTGTAGCAGTTCTGAAACGAATGCCGTGAAGTGTTTCCTTCAGTTTAGAAATCGTGTTGAACCTACGAGGGCTTAAGTCAGGGGAGTTCAGTAGGAGCCCCATCAGTCAAACAAATCAGTAACAGCTTGCACTGTACGTGTTTGAGCATTTTCCTGCAGAAAGTGTCATCACTTCTGTGTCTGAGCTGGTCGTAGGTTGCGTTCCAAAAATTATCAGCATAGAGACAGAAGTGATGACACTTTCTGCAGGTCCTGACCCTCATTTTGCAGGACAATGCTCAAGCACGTACAGAGCAAGCTGTTATGGATTTGTTTGACTGATGGGGCTGCTAAATACTAAATACTTGCTGCTCTCCCCTGACTTAAGCCCTCGTAAGTTCAACTCGATTCCTAAAATGAAGGAAACACTTCACGGCATTCGCTTCTCAACTGCTACAAATTCGTCGGGCAATAGATCGCGCCGCTCTATCTGTCAACACAACTGGCATTGCTAAGAGTATCCTACAACTTCCACATCTCTGGCAACGGGTTATACACAATGCTGGTGTCTACCTTGAAGGTCAGTAAAACTTTGAAACACGTATCTATTTTGTACGAGCTGTAAATAAATAGTTACCACTATTAATGTTCCAACCCTTGTATTAAGGTACTAAATGTAAATATATATGCACTTATACCCGTTACAACCTGTACATATCCCTTGCGTAAAGACCACGAAAAAAGAATTACAGGGATTCGGAGGCTTAAAATGTACAGTTGTTCTTCTCGTGGACTGGAAGAGGAGAAGGGCGTAGTGACAGTGGGACACAAGGCACCTTTCGCCACAGACCGTAAGGTGGCTTACAGAGTGTAGAAGTAGATGTAGATTTAGATGTAGATCTATGTGTGTGTGAATGAATACATATCTCACTGCAGAGATGAGTGCAGTATTGCATCTACATGGGAGGACGACTCGTGGAACATCTCTTTTAAGATGTACGTACGTTTTACCACGTAGCGCGCCGAAGTAGTATTGCATTTCTTGTTGAGGTAGGCCACAGGTGAAATTTGAACCCAGTTAAATGTGGTCTTAATTGAGAAGTTTAAATTTCAAATAAATATATACAAAGCAGGATAGCACTTCATAGCTAAGTCGGCTGCGGCTTGGCAATAATTATCTCGCAAACGGCTCGTTTGAGGACCGACGGTTTCTGGAATGTTTTTGGTTTTATTTTCCATTTCCAACCGTGTCAGTTTTCGCTGTTAATTGTGATACAATCTGTGTATATTAAGTATTTTACTAGCAAGAAGAAGTCCAAGAGCGCTTTCCACTACGATAGATATGTTTGTGCGTTTACCAACAGTCTTCAGCTAGTGTTGATCCTTTTCAACGTAAGACCCAGTGTGGTCAATGCAAAATTGCATACTTTCCTTTCACAGCTCCACACATTTTTGTATGCAGTTTCCCGCGAGGTTGCGCTAGAGTATCGTTGCTTTTTGTCTTCCGGCGGAACGCAATACACACCTGCGGTTGACTGGTCGTCCACTGTCACTATGTTGATCGACTTTGCTCAATTATGTCACAACCCCAGGACAACATTTCATATATATGGTGTTCGGAAACTTCCGTTAAAAACTTCTAGGACTTTTAGAGGGGAATGAGTGCATAATACTATGAACAGGAACCCATGCCCGCAAACGTACCATTTCCGTACTATGACGGTTTCAGTTCAGATGTTTAAGCTAACTCATCCACTTCTGCTTGAGAAATGGAACTATGGGCGACGCAATACAATTATCACGAAACAATTTGAAAGGAAACATAAGGAAACACCCATTTAGCACTTAAAAGCATTTGTTGTATTAACACTTGAACATTATGTTCTGTACGTACAGTATTGAGGTTCTTTTTTGCTTTGGAATAATGTAAGCACATAATGTTTAAGAGTTAATACAAACAGATTTACTTACGTAATAAATGGATGTTTCGTTGTGCTTCCTTTGGAATTGGTACCAGCAACTGTACTGTTACAACCTTAAATCATTTCCTCAAGCGGAAGTGGGTGAGTTAAATATCTGAATTGAAACCGTTCGTAGAACGGAAACATTTCGTATTCTGACATGGGTTCCTATTCACAATATTATGTGCGCACTCCCCTCTGAAAGTCCTAGAAGTTAGTAACGGGGCTGTCCGAGGAATACTGCAGCAATTTTAATAAACATTTTTGGAACAGTGATCTAAAAATTCAAAAAAATGTTCTTTTTAAAATTCAGTCTTGATCACACCATCTTGTAGCATACGTGGTGTGATCAAGACTGATTTTTAAGAGAAAAATTTTAAATCTGTAACACTCTGTTGTGTCACTAGAAATACGAATGCGAGCACCTCATTACCTCTTTGTGAGACTTCATATAACCGCGGATTGTTTGAGATGATACGTGCATGAAATTAGAACTTCAATCTCTGTCACTTACTGTATCTGCCTATAAAATGACTAGGCTGTTAACGATTTTCTGATCTTAGCTGTCGAAGGTACGGAGGAATGTGTACTATAAATTGCAGCGTCTCGTCCCTGTCAATATACACGGGTAGGCAATCAGTGGCAAAAAGTGGGGTCCGTGTAACGTTAAAACTGCATGCAGCCAGTTCAGGAGGCCTCACTGCGTGCGTCATTTGTTGCCAGGCAGACTGTACGGCCCATAGCTGGCAGCTCTGATTCCATTTTGGGGATGCGACAGCGATACTGTTTTCTGCGGTATTGATTGCAGATGTCTGGGAGTGTAGTGTATTTGATGCTGCCGCGATAAGGCTGCCCGTCAGTGAAGGGGGAGCGGCGGCTGACAGAGACTGCCCCCAGGCAGCTGCTCAACTCCGCTTTCTGTTACATTCAATATCAAATGTACGCCTCCCTGCAAGTTGTTTCTCTTCACTTACTCTCCTTGCCTAGAAAGGTAAGACAGTGGAACTGCTTTCGGAAGCCCTATATAATATGACACGAAACTTTTTAAAAATCTGTCAGTGTGACACAGTTACGGTATTTTCGTTATGAATACATTCCAGTTTATAAAAGGTCGAAATTCCTTTACAGTAGCAAAGTATTAAACGAGCATGTGAAGAAGGCAAAAATCACGGTATATAAAAACGGTGGAGCTGTTCCACGCAGTCAAGAGGCCATGTCGTCCAGTGTATTTCAGTGTAAATTTTTCATACTGTTGCATCCACATACATTTCGTGAAAACATGTAGCACATTGCTGCCACTTTATCCAGAGGAGCTGCCTGTAACACTTGCTATTGCTCGTTTCATATCTTCCTCGAACCATTAAGCACTTGTTTTTTTTTCCTTTTGTATGTACGGGTCATCTCGAAAGAAACCACTAAACTTGATTTCTAGAATTCCACAGAAACCATCAATTAAACTAATGTGCAAATGTGTGTGAAATCTTATGGTACTTAACTGCTAAGGTCATCAGTCCCTAAGCTTACACACTACTTAACCTAAATTATTCTAAGGACAAACACACACACCAATGCCCGAGGGAGGACTCGAACCTCCGCCGGGACCAGCCGCACTTTCCTTGACTGTAGCGCCTTAAACCGCTCGGCTAATCCCACGCGGCAATTAAACTAATAACTTCACTGAACGGAAATGGACCCACGTGTACGGGGTGAAATAGCCCCACATGCAGACGTTTCGGAAGACGTGGCCAAGCATACTTTGCAGAAAAAGTCAGCCGTATTTGGTGATTCACACACTGCATAACCCATGTTCTTATACAAGTAACAATCAGAGTTAAAATTCAACATTATTGTGCTTGGTACACCTAAATTTTTAAGGTTATATTCTTTAACTATGGCAATAATCCATCACAACCTCTTGAGTTTGTTCTCCTGTCAATAACGTAACAGAAAACACCCTTACTACGCCCACACGCGGCGTCACAGAGGTACTGGCCCACAATGAAAGCTAGGAACTAGGGCACAGTTGCAAAATTTATCATTTAAAGTGGATTATCCCTGTGAGCGGAATAGCCCCGCTGTACCCTAGAGTCAGGTTTACTAATTACATGGTCTCCGATACTAAAGTCCAATAACGTTTAGGATAAGTATAACACAACGGTCAGTCAACTTCGAGCGTCTCCCTCGTTCTGATATCACAGTGTGGTTCAGTTTATTTAAATTAACGTGTGTTGGTAAGTACCGTTTAAACCCAGTACTGGTTTTGATGCATAGATTGAACTAAGTGGAGAAGCCAAGTGTTAATACAAAAGACACGCATTCGCCCGGACTACAACTGAGATTGCTGTCCGGCCATTAAGATTAATGTTTTGTATCGCGTCCTTGAACGCTTAAGACAAACAACAGCATGGCTCCTTTGAAAAGCATATGGTCGGTTTCCTTCCCCATTCCTCCTTAACAATAGCTTGCGCTTCGACTGTACTCGTCATCGGCAG
Organism: Schistocerca cancellata; assembly: GCF_023864275.1. Taxonomy (NCBI): domain Eukaryota; kingdom Metazoa; phylum Arthropoda; class Insecta; order Orthoptera; family Acrididae; genus Schistocerca; species Schistocerca cancellata. The sequence goes on from NC_064629.1 coordinate 398,896,850, forward strand.
AAAGTTAAACTAATGAATTATGGCATTTTATGGAGAAGGCACTGGTCTTAATGTAATTTATGAAATAAAAATTTCTCATTTGAAAAATTAAATGTCTAGATAGCAATTTTTTTCCTTACACAATTAAAGCATAGTAACTAGTTTCGTTTGCTTCATGCAGCCATCTCGGGATCAGTAAACAAATAGAGGAAAATAGCCCGAGAACACTTTGTACAATAGAGTAAGATATAAAACAATGTTTAAGGGCTGAACAAATGTATACGGAGAGCGAACTCCAACTGTAAAAGTGAAGACGCAACAAATCTACTTAAGAGTATTGTATATATTACTGCTTTTACATGACATACTGTTCAAAGCGTAAAAAAGGCGGTAAACATGCAGTAAAACTATCATCGTTAGTGGTAGTCACGCAATTACACTCTTTCGTACTGTGAACCAATAGGACTATGACATCATGCGGCTATAAACTTCATCGTGAACGAGCCAGATTGCAAACATGCCGAAAGAATTTAAATACAAAAGCTCCTGAAAAGCTTATACCTAAATCCAAGTAAATTTTAAGTTATGATAATAACGATGTGGCTACGTTTAAAGTGCAATGCTAGGAAGCTGTGTTAAATAGTTGATTGGCAATATACCGTATGTAAGAGACAATTCCTACGTAATTGTCAATAATTCAAGTCGTAAATCCAAAAATGTTGTACATAAATCAAATTAATTTTAAAAAACCATAAAAATAAAAAGGGACTGAAGTTAAAATTACAAGACATGGAAGATGCCTCGTGTAGTTAACTAACATATGCTATATGTAAAAGACAAATCCCACGCCGCAGTAAAGAGATAAAAACATCAAAGCACAGCGTTACGCTAAAAAAAATACGAATAACATACCATGATCTCACAAGACGACAGTAATAAAGAGGCGAATGGTCAGCTGAATTATTAAAAATCGCATCGAAAGCCTATTAACCCAATTACGCAAGGGCTCCTGCTGGCCAACCGAGGTAGTGAACAAGTCCGAAGGAGGCATGGGAGCGCTTGTATTTAAAAAAAATTGACACAAGAAATAATAAATTGTATCGTACATTTTCTATTTTTGCAAAACAACATAGTAATGGCGAATAGAAGTTACAGTATACTTAATTTATACTTAATGGAGTAGTATAAGGAGCTAATTATAAAAAACGACCAGAGATCGAATCATCATCAATAAAATATAGGTATGCATAAAAACCCAAATCTCCAATCAGTCATAAGACTATAAACAGTAGCATTTAAGTGTTATTTCTGACGTAAATTTAAGTGAAAGATAAAATCATCCCGTCTAGATGAGGCGACAGCTGATGGTGATGTGGGCCACCTGGATAGTTCTCACTACAACACCTGCTGTCCAATTGTAATTAATGGGTTTTAGGTACAACTTTTATTAATGTAACTGACCATTCGCTTTCTTTATTACTGTCGTCTTGTGAGATCATGGTATGTTATTCATATTTTTTTTAACACAACACTGAATTTTGATGCTTTTATCACTTTACAGCGACATAGGATTTGTCTTTCACATGCAGCATGTTGCCGTTTAACTACATAAGGCATCTTCCATGTCTGGTAATTTTAACTTCATCCCCTTGTTATTTTTATGGTTTTTAAAATTAATGTGTCTTACGTACAATCTTTCTTAATTGTTGACTTGAATTATTTGTCAGCTACGTACGAAAAGTGTGTTACATAAGCCATATTGGGAGTCAACTCTATAACACAGCCTTCCCAGCTTTGTAATATTAACGTCATCCCATTGCTATTATTATATTTTAAAATTTACTTGGATTAAGGTATAAGCTTTCCAAAAGTTTTTGTCTTTAAATTCTTTTGGCAAGTTTTCAACCTGGGTTTCTCACGATGAATTTAGCAACTACATAATGTCGCGGTCTCGTTTGCCCGCAATACGAACGCATGTAACTGCGTGACTACAGCGAATGATGACAGTTTTTGATGCATATTCACCCCTTTTCTTACAGTTTAGAATGTATGTGATTTTAACAGCAGTAACATAATGCTTGTGCAATACTGTTAGTGGATTCGTTGCATGTTCACTTTTACTATTGGAGATGGCACGTCCTATGTACTTTGTTGAGGTATTATACTTTGGTATATATCCAAGTTTAATCTATATAATTTCCTCAGGCTACTTTTCGTCTGTTTGTTGGCAGATCTGAAGATGGTTCTAGAAAGCAACCGAAAGGAAAAAAATGTTGCGGTCTAAACATTAATAATTTTTTGAAATTAAACAATTTTTATTTCATAAAAGAGAGTTAAATACTAGTCCTCCTCCTTGTAATGAACGAGGTGGAGCAGAGGTTCCGGCAATGGATTCGCATTCTGGAGGACACAAGAACGGTTCCCAGTCCCAGCCGCCACGTGCTGTTTCATCTCTCGGCCGCCTTGATTTGTTGCTCTATTCGGATCGGTCAGTTTCTGACTGAAGGGAAAAAGGGTTTACGTTCGGCCTGAAAGTGATTGCCCAGTATTTTCCCAGCCCTCCTAAATGGATGGCGGTCGGAACCAACTGAGCTCACTTCAAGGGCGAGAAAATTCCCCGTGACGATCGGTGCTTTCTGACCTACGTTAGAGTTAAATTCTGCTCCAGATTCTGACTGTCTGGAAGACTTATATGTTAAATTATTTCGTTGAGCTGTCTGGAGTCCGCAAAACTGAGAAGTCGTGGTGCGTGGAAGTCATGGGCTTTCTGGGTTGGAAGTAGTGTTTACCTAGTACATTTGAGAAGACGGGAGTAGGTGATCCATCACGATCAAGCAAGTTATTTATTGGAAGACTGAGAGAAGCCGAGTGGATCCCGGGAGCAGGCGGGGAATTGCACTACGGCATTTCCCTGCTTTTCTCGGCGAGTGTTGCCATTTAGGGAGCGTGAACTTGTTCGGTGAAGAGAGAAACCTCAGAGCACAGCGTGGAGACTTTAGCTAGATGGAGGTGGATTTGGATAAAAGTTCGCATTTTCTTAGAGTTAATTCATGACAATAAAATTTATTTCTTTCCGTGTAAATTTGAGAGTGACATCTTTGTTATGTGGAGCCAGTTGGAGGCACAGTACAAACTGTTAGTACTATACAAATTTCAATCTCGGAACCTTTCTCATAGTAGTTGGGTTCCTGAGGAGCATCAATGTTTGACTTTGGAGTAGTGAGAAGTTTAATCCTGTCTTGCGTGTAAAAGAGATGCTGGCGACCCTTATTTAAACAGATTTTACACTTGTAGCAGCGCAGACAAATGATTCGGTTCCACCAACCAACGTTTCCAATTACATCTGCGAAGCCGTACGTCGCGTGATTTCTCTCACGCGCAGCACATTTCAAGGGTGCACGGCTGCGAGTGTGATTTCGCGCGACGTCATTGAAGCTGCGAAACAGGGAAAATTGTAACTTATCAGTCTAACCGTCCAGATCTCGGTTTCTTCAAGCCAATTCAGGAGAACGTACTTTCCTATGCAAATATCAGTCAGAGTATGATAAGCACAGAACAGCTATTAGATTCAACTGTATAAAACCTTATCTGCTATCGATACTGAACTGTCTACATCAACATTTACATTTAGATCTACACGAATAACCGACTAAGCCACCTTAAGATGTGTGGATGATGATACTCCTGGTGCCACTATCCTTTCTTCCTTTCCATTGTTCGGAGGAACAACGATTGACGGTAAGCCTCAGTATCAGTTCCAGTTTCTTTGGTATCATGATTATTTCAGCAGTGGTACGTGAGAGGAAGTAATACATTTCCTGACTCTTGTTGGAACGTATGCTTTCGGAATTTCAACAGTGAACCTCCCTGTGATATACAACGCCTCTCTTGTAGCGCCTGCCACTGAATACGTTGAGCATCTGTGTAATGCTCTTGTCCCTATCTCCGTAATTACCCCTATTAACGGTCCCGCTACGAAACGCGCTGCTATTTGATGGATCTTCAGGCCCCTCTATTAATCTAACTTGGCAAGGACCTGAGACTGAAGCGCAATACGTCTCAACCAATATCAGCCTGGCACAAGAATTTCTCATATTTTATTTTACGTAGTCATTCGACTTAAGGTCGGTCCGTAAGCCTACTCCAAGGTATTTTACGGTAGTTGCTCTTTCCAATGATTTAGCACCAATAACGTAATCGAAGAGTAGTGCATTTCTTCTGCTATTATTGTGCAGTACGTTACATTTATTGACGTTTAAAATCAATACTCACTCCCAGCACCAACTATCGATTTTCTTCACCTCTTGTGGCATTTCGCTACGGTCTTAAGGTTGTGTATGTTCGCAGACGACTTTGTTTTATACAGCAAGTCGCAATACCAGAAGACTGTAGTGAAACGACAGACGAGACTATAAAAATCGATAACTGGCGCAAGGAGTGAGAGTTGACTCTGAATGTATTGGGTTGTAATTCATAGCGTTTTTCCGTAAGTTTAACAAACACAACAGATACACATAACAGAGACTTTAGCCGGCCGGTGTGGCCGAGCGGCTCTAGGCGCTACAGTCTGGAACCGCGCGACCGCTACGGTCGCAGGTTCGAATCCTGCCTCGGGCATGGATGAATGTGATGTCCTTAGGTTAGTTAGGTTTAAGTAGTTCTAAGTCCTAGGGGACTTATGACCTCAGAAGTTAAGTCCCATAGTGCTCAGAGCCATTTGAACCATTTTGAACAGATACTTTAGTCATCAACAGTATATCCTCTTTCACTCTTTACAACCGTCTACCAATGCTGGGCTGGGGTAACTTTTCGATGCCGCAACTGCACATATCACGTGATTTTGAGGCGAAGAACTCGTCGAGCCATGTTCGGAATGTATTTTCATCTGGAAAGGAAATTCCTTGAAGCTTATTCAATAGAGAGCGGAAAAGGTAAAATCTGAGGGCGCAAGATCAGGTAAATTAGGTATGTGTGACATGATTTCCCGACCCAACTCCTGTATAGTGTATTTTTTCAGTCTAGCAGAATGCTGGCGGGGGTTATCACGGAGTAACACCGCATCATGAAGTCTTCATGGTCGTTGTACTTGGATTGCGTCTCGGAGACGTTTTAGTGATATGTCAGCAGTGATGGTTGCAGTTCGAGGCAGTAATTTATAGAACATCAGATAGTCGCTGTTCCAGCAGATGCATAACATTACCTTTTGTGGACGCACGCAGACATTTACACACGGATCTGTTGCTTTGTTTGAGCTCAGTCATTGCTTTCTTTTCCTTATGTTATGAAGACACCATTCCTCATCACTAGTAACTATAAAGGATATGAATGGTCAGTGTCATTCACTAGCCAGTTGACACTGAGCAAACAGGAATGCACATATGACCATCAGCTGATTTTTGTGAATCTGGCTTAGAGCATGCGGAAACCACAACCCGATTTTTGAACCTTGCCAATCGCATGGAAATATCGCACGATGGTGAAATGATCACAGATCACTAGATTTTCCCGTTTTCGAGCACAGTAACGTGGATAATTGTGAATTAATGCGTTTAAACGATCTCCATCAAACCCCGTGCTATGTCCCATGGCGTTATTGCCGTACACGGCATATGTTTTTTTGGCTGCCTTCGCCGCTCTCGCCCCAGTATTGATCTCAAACAGAGGAATATGTAGGAAATATTCCGATTTCTCCACTTTGCACGGTATTTTACAGCGTACACAGTTCCACACACTACCTCCAAATCATAAAAAGACGATATGTAAATTCAAATAGCAACAGTGCACTACAAGTAAGAAAATGACAATCGATAAATAAACCCATAGCAACGGGAATATCAAGGAGCAAAACAAAAACGCTTCGAACTTATGCACCAACGTAATAAATAAATGTAGCGTTTTGCACCTCAGTAGGAGAAGAGATGCAGTACTGTTTGATTATGCAATTGGCGATAAATCATCCGAAAGTGTAGCTACCGTAAAATACCATGGAGTATCCGTTCGGACCGACCCAAAATGGAGTGACATTAAAAAATTAAGTACTAGACAGTCATATATGTATTGTCTTGGGGTAAATCCGAAATGGCCTTTACATGGGTTGATATTGTTCCATTAAAAACTTGGAGTTCTATCAGCAAAGAAGTCTTGAATCAAAACTGTGGCCTGATTCTCGACAAACCGTTATCTTCCCATTAAACGACTGTGCGGAACTCAGGAGTTATGGGGAGAAAAACAGTGTAAAAATAGTTGTTGTTGGTTGTTGTATTTCTATACTGATTTCAAAATAACTTTAGGATTGACACTTCGGCAGGAACATGTGACAGAGTGTAGCAGACGTCACATCCCACACAGAATACACGTGTCAGACTTCATTGCACTCATTACGCTGAAGATAGCTAGCTGTTCGAATTACGAAGGTGAAATTAGAATCAGTGCCTTCTGGAAGAGCTCCTGTATTTTAATTTTAATTTTATTTCCGGTAACAACATTTTAATGCAATAGGCGGAGAATGCGTTTTCTGACGACATTACCCAATTTTCAACACATGGGAAACATATTTGTTACGGAATTTAGGTGAACAAATTACGCTGACGATATCTTATGAATACAGTATATTCATATGATTCCATCATTGACTCAGAAGGTCTAACCCGAGATAATTTGAATTAAATGTGACACACCATGCCGCGATCGCACGTGTAAACCTCAGCAGTTACTCGTTTCGTTTCATTCTACATCTACATCCATACTCCGCAAGCCACATGACAGTGTGTGGCGGAGGGTACCCTGAGTACCTCCATCGGTTCTCCCATCTATTCCAGTCTCGTATTGTTCGTGGAAAGAAGGATTGTCGGTATGCTTCTGTGTGGGCTCTAATCTCTCTGATTTTATCCTCATGGTCTCGTCGCGAGATATACGTAGGAGGGAGCAATATACTGCTTGACTCTTCGACGAAGGTATGTTCTCGAAACTTTAACAAAAGCCCGTACCGAGCTACTGAGCGTCTCTCCTGCTGATTATTCCACTGGAGTTTATCTATCATCTCCGTAACGCTTTCGCGATTACTAAATGATCCTGTAACGAAGCGCGCTGCTCTCCGTTGGATCTTCTCTATCTCTTCTATCAACCCTATCTGGTACGGATCCCACACTGCTGAGCAGTATTCAAGCAGTGGGCAAACAAGCGTACTGTAACCTACTTCCTTTGTTTTCGGATTGCATTTCCTTAGGATTCTTCCAATGAATCTCAGTCTGACATCTGCTTTACCGACGATCACCTTTATATGATCATTCCATTTTAAATCTCTCCTAATGCGTACTCCCAGATAATTTACGGAATTAACTGCTTCCATTTGCAGACCTGATATTTTGTAGCTAAATGATAAGGGATCTATCTTTCTATGTATTCGCAGCACATTACACTTGTCTACATTGAGATTCAATTGCCATTCCCTGCACCATGCCTCAATTCGCTGCAGATCCTACTGTATTTCAGTACGATTTTCCATTGTTGCAACCTCTCGATACCCCACAGCATCATCTGAAAAAACCTGCAGTGAACTTCCGATGTCATCCACAAGGTCATTTATGTATATTGTGAATAGCAACGGTCCCGTGACACTCCCCTGCGGCATACCTGAAATCACTCTCACTTCGGAAGACTTCTCTCCATTGAGAATACCATGCCGGGTTCTGTTATCTAGGAACTCTTCAATCCAATCACACAACTGGTCAGATAGTCCATATGCTCTTACTTTGTCCATTAAACGACTGTGGGGAAATGTATCGAACGCCTTGCGGAAGTCAAGAAACACGGCATCTACCTGTGAACCTGTGTCTATTGCCCTCTGCGTCTCGTGGACGAATAGTGCGAGCTGGGTTTCACACGACCGTCTTTTTCGAAACCCATGCTGATTCCTACAGAGTAGATTTCTAGTCTCCAGAAAAGTCATTATACTCGAACATAATACGTGTTCCAAAATTCTACAACTGATCGACGTTAGAGATATAGGTCTATAGTTCTGCACATCTGTTCGACGTCCCTTCTTGAAAACGGGGATGACCTGTGCCCTTTTCGAATCCTTTGGAACGCTACGCTCTTCTAAAGACCTACGGTACACCGCTGCAAGAAGGCAGCGTACTCTGTGTAAAATCGAACTGGTATCCCATCAGGTCCAGCGGCCTTTCCTCTTTTGAGCGATTTTAATTGTTTCTTTATCCCTCTGTCGTCTATTTCTATATCTACCATTTTGTCATCTGTACGACAATCTAGAGAAGAAACTACAGTGAAGTCTTCCTCTGTGAAACAGCTTTGGAAAGAGACATTTAGTATTTCGGCCTTTAGTGTGTCATCCTCTGATTCAGTACCATTTTGGTCACAGAGTGTCTGGACATTTTGTTTTGATCCACCTACTGCTTTGACATCAGACCAAAATTTCTTAGGATTTTCTGCCAAGTCAGTACATAGAACTATACTTTCGAATTCATTGAACCCCTCTCGCATAGCCCTCCTCACAATACATTTCGCTTCGTGTAACTTTTGTTTGTCTGCAAGGCTTTGGCTATGTTTATGTTTGCTGTGAAGTTCCCTTTGCTTCCGCAGCAGTTTTCTAACTCGGTTGTTGTACCATGGTGGCTCTTTTCCATCTCTTACGATCTTGCTTGGCACATACTGATCTAACGCATATTGTACGAAGGTTTTGAACTTTGTCCACTGATCCTCAACACTATCTGTACTTGAGACAAAACTTTTGTCCTAAGCCGTCAGGTACTCTGTAATCTGCTTTTTGTCACTTTTGCTAAACAGTAAAATCTTCCTACCATTTTTCATATTTCTATTTACGGCTGAAATCATCGATGCCGTAACCGCTTTATGATCGCTGATTCCCTGTTCTGCCTTAACTGTTTCAAATACACTCCTGGAAATGGAAAAAAGAACACATTGACACTGGTGTGTCAGACCCACCATACTTGCTCCGGACACTGCGAGAGGGCTGTACAAGCAATGACCACACGCACGGCACAGCGGACACACCAGGAACCGCGGTGTTGGCCGTCGAATGGCGCTAGCTGCGCAGCATTTGTGCACCGCCGCCGTCAGTGTCAGCCAGTTTGCCGTAGCATACGGAGCTCCATCGCAGTCTTTAACACTGGTAGCATGCCGCGACAGCGTGGACGTGAACCGTATGTGCAGTTGACGGACTTTGAGCGAGGGCGTATAGTGGGCATGCGGGAGGCCGGGTGGACGTACCGCCGAATTGCTCAACACGTGGGGCGTGAGGTCTCCACAGTACATCGATGTTGTCGCCAGTGGTCGGCGGAAGGTGCACGTGCCCGTCGACCTGGGACCGGACCGCAGCGACGCACGGATGCACGCCAAGACCGTAGGATCCTACGCAGTGCCGTAGGGGACCGCACCGCCACTTCCCAGCAAATTGGGAACACTGTTGATCCTGGGGTATCGGCGAGGACCATTCGCAACCGTCTCCATGAAGCTGGGCTACGGTCCCGCACACCGTTAGGCCGTCTTCCGCTCACGCCCCAACATCGTGCAGCCCGCCTCCAGTGGTGTCGCGACAGGCGTGAATGGAGGGACGAATGGAGACGTGTCGTCTTCAGCGATGAGAGTCGCTTCTGCCTTGGTGCCAATGATGGTCGTATGCGTGTTTGGCGCCGTGCAGGTGAACGCCACAATCAGGACTGCATACGACCGAGGCACTCAGGGCCAACACCCGGCATCATGGTGTGGGGAGCGATCTCCTACACTGGCCGTACACCACTGGTGATCGTCGAGGGGACACTGAATAGTGCACGGTACATCCAAACCGTCATCGAACCCATCGTTCTACCATTCCTAGACCGGCAAGGGAACTTGCTGTTCCAACAGGACAATGCACGTCCGCATGTATCCCGTGCCACCCAACGTGCTCTAGAAGGTGTAAGTCAACTACCCTGGCCAGCAAGGTATCCGGATCTGTCCCCCATTGAGCATGTTTGGGACTGGATGAAGCGTCGTCTCACGCGGTCTGCACGTCCAGCACGAACGCTGGTCCAACTGCGGCGCCAGGTGGAAATGGCATGACAAGCCGTTCCACAGGACTACATCCAGCATCTCTACGATCGTCTCCATGGGAGAATAGCAGCCTGCATTGCTGCGAAAGGTGGATATACACTGTACTAGTGCCGACATTGTGCATGCTCTGTTGCCTGTGTCTATGTGCCTGTGGTTCTGTCAGTGTGATCATGTGATGTATCTGACCCCAGGAATGTGTCAATAAAGTTTCCCCTTCCTGGGACAATGAATTCATGGTGTTCTTATTTCAATTTCCAGGAGTGTAGTTCGGATCTGTTTGTCACCAGAAGGTCTAATATGTTATCGCCACGAGTAGGTTCTCTATTTAACTGCGCAAGGTAGTTTTCAGATAAAGCACTTAAAAAATTTCACTGGATTCTTTGTACCTGCCACCCGTTATGAACGTCTGAGTCTCCCAGTCTATACCCGGCAAATTAAAATCTCCACCCAGAACTATAACATGGTGGGGAAATCTACTCGAAATATATTCCAAATTATCCTTCAGCTGCTCAGCCACAACAGCTGCTGAGCCAGGGGGCCTATAGAGACATCCAATTACCATGTTTGAGCCTGCTTTAACCGTGACCTTCACCCAAATCATTTCGCATTTCGGATCTCCGTCAATTTCCTTCAGTACCATTGCACTTCTAATCGCTATAAACACGCCTCCCCCTTCACTGTCCAGCCTGTCTCTGCGGTATACAGTCCAATCTGAGTTTAGGATTTCATTACTGTTTACGTCTGGTTTCAGCCAACTTTCTGTCCCTAGTACTATATGGGCGTTGTGACCGTTTATTAATGAGATCAGTTCTGGGACCTTTCTATAGACGCTCCTGAAGTTTACTATTAGCATATTAATATTGTTATTCCCTGTTGCATTTTGCCTACTCCTACCTTGCCGCGTCTCAGGAGGTGTCTTGTCGGGCCTAGGGAGGGAATTCTCTAACCTAAAAAACCCCCATGTGCACTCCACACTTACTCCGCAACCCTTGTAGCCGCTTCCGGCGTGTAGTGCACGCCTGACCTAGAAACAGAGTCCTAGGTTTATAATTTACTTGTTATTACAATTGCTGATCACTCTTCCACTTAATTTGAACAGAATAAAAAATCATGTCTCTTAATCGAGGTGGGGAGAGTTATCAGTTTAAATGATACAAAGAGGCTACCACAGTACTGCAACAACTATAAGCCAAAACATACGAAAACATAATTGTCCTATCCAAGTACTTAAACCGAGCACACCAAAAATTCAGCTGAATATGCCTACGCATCTTTTGGTGAAGACAATGGAAAAACTCTAGTGACTTTACTTTTGCCCGCGTATAGTAAAGATTCCAGGTTCGAAATTTGCTTCGCCACAAACTATTAATCTGTCACGAAGTTCGAACATTTGGCGAATTTACTTATGACATCGTTCAGTGTCACCCAAAATTAACAATCAATAGTAATAACAAATAAAATACTAACCCCGTAATTGTCAGTAGTAGGAAAAAACAAAATCGGAACGTGCAACTACCAATCCCACAGAGCAGCAAGTTTCCCGAAGTATAGATTAAGCAGCAATAGTTTTAGAGGTGGGGATGAAGGTCTGGCAACCCTGGGAAGTTGTTGTGGCTACAAGTCTCGTTGCATTTGTTGGGTCCTTGTCATGCCTTCCTCGTGAGACTCACCCCATTACTTCCTTCCCACCTGTCCAACCTAATGCAATTTTGCACAGATCATAAAATTCATATATAGTATTGTGAACATAAAAGAAGATACTCACACAGTGCAGCTAAAATCTGTGTAAGTAGCTACGAGCTTTTGCAAGATTTAGAGTGATGTTTTTAAGATCATTGAAGCACAGAAATCATCAACTGGGGAACGACCAACTTCCATGCATTTCTAACAATATCTGTGCCCGTGCAGCTCAAACATTAGCGGAAGAAACAATCTTCTGATAACAGTGTGATGTTCATTAGTACTGTCCGCATGCGTAGCAGGGTGGTAACCTGCTTGCCTCCCATGCACTGGGCCTTTTTTCGATTCCCGGCCGGGTTTGAGATTTTCTCCGCTCGGGGACTGGGTGTTGTGTTGTCCTCCTCTTCATTTCATCCTCATCATCGGCCGCAAGTGGCCCAATGTGGCGTCGACTGGAATAAGACTTGCACTTGGCGGCCGAACCCGGATGGGACCTCCCGGCCAACAATGACATACGATCATATAATTTCATTAGTACTCTGTTTGCTATGTGAAGGAGGAAGGAGAAGTAAACGGTGAAAACACGAAGCTATATATAACGTTTGAGAGGTCTTCACTGGAGTATAGTGTTGCTAATTTTTAGGCACACAAACGAATTTTTACTCGTGAGCTGATGGATAGCAGCAGTGTTAGAGAGAGAGCGCTCCTGTTGACATTTCGTACAACGTAAACTTTTTTACAACCTACGCGGCTTCATTTCTTCGTTCTCTCGTACTTACGTTCGTGAGGTCTTTTTGCAGTTGTAACTAACATGATCAACGTGAGTTAAATTTATACTTTGTGTACTTACTATTTACTGTATGCTTGTTCAACAGACGACATTTACTTATGTTTGATTACATTTAAATGGTCAAAATGGCTCTGACAAGGGAACCTCCCCATCGCACCCCCCTCAGATATAGTTATAAGTTGGCACAGTTGATAGGTCTTGAAAAACCAAACACAGATCAATCGGGAAAACAGAAAGAAGTTGTGTGGAACTATGAAAAAAAATAAGCAAAATATACAAACTGAGTAGTCCATGCGCAACATATACAGCATCAAGGGACTATGAGCTGAGGAGCGCCGTGGTCCCGTGGTTAGCGTGAGCAGCTGCGGAACGAAAGGTCCTTGGTTCAAGTCTTCCCTCGAGTGACAAGTTCAAATTCTTATTTTTAGTTTACGTGACAAACTCTTATGTTTTCATCACTTTTTTGGGAGTGATTGTTACATCCACAACAAAACCTAAATCGGGCAAGGTGTACAAGTTAGGTGGGTCGACAACATGTTTCTGTCATGTGATGCACATGCCGTCACCAGAGTTGTATAAATATATTAGACGTGTTTTCCTGTGGAGGAATCGGTTGACCTATGACTTTGCGATCAAATGTTTTCGGTTCTCATTGGAGAGGCACGTCCTTTCGTCTACAAATCGCACGGTTTTGCGGTGCGGTCGCAAAACACATACACTAAACTTATTACAGTGAACAGAGACGTCAATGAACGAACGGACAGATCATAGCTTTGCGAAAATAAATATAATAAACTTTTCAGTTGAGGGAAGACTTGAACCAATGACCTCTTCCTTCGCAGCTGCTCACTCTAACCAAGGGACCACGGCGCTCCTAAGCTGTCATTCTCCTTGATCTTGCTTATCTTGGACATGGACTACTCAGTTTGTATGTTTTGCTTATTTTTTTCATAGTTCCACACAATTTCTTCCTGTTTTCTCGATTGATCTGTGTTCAGTTTTTCAAGGCCTATCCACTGTGCCAACTTAAAACTAAATCTGAGGGGGGTGCGATGGGGAGGTTTCCGTGTGAGCACTATGGGACTTAACTCCTCAGGTCATCAGTCACCTAGAACTTAGAACTACTTAAACCTAACTAACCTAAGGACATCACACACATCCATGCCCGAGGCAGGATTCGAACCTGCAACCGTAGCGGTGATTACATTTAAATTTTCAGTAATACGAGCTGTATGCAGTGAGTGGTAGAAAGGAGTGGGAGTGAGAGGGCAGCGGATGTGATGTCTGTCGTCGGCTGGTATAGCCCATGCAGCGCATTAGTCTCTGTACAGTCCTAGTAGAACTGGGTTCCTAATTGGTTTCTAATCGGTGGCAATCTGGCTTACAGTAGGCTGTCGACATCGACCACAGAGGGCAATATCCAGGCCAGGCTTCCCAGCCTTTTCAGCTGGCGGACCCCTTCTTCAGTTGAAAATCCATGGCGGCCCCTAGTCAGTCAAGAGCACAGTAACTTTAAATTTCAGAGCGAAAGCAATGTTCCCAATGCCCCCCCCCCCCCATTCCCCCCGAAGTATCAATATTTGGTTTACAGATGAATGAAAACAATTTGAAGGTCAAAAATTGACTTATGAAATAGATAGTGCACTGACAAAGCAAGTTTAGCATTTAATGATGCCTGGGGCCGCATACGTGCCAGCGAGCGCTGTGATTGGTCGACAAAGCTCTCTCCGCTCATGCGTAAAAGGTTTCAGCGCATCTAGCACCGTGAGCTGGCGCACAAACGACCCCCGTATTGTTGCGAAATAGTCGATCAGAGAAGCCGCATTCTTCGGCACTAAACTGTGTATGCGTTCTCACTTAAGAACCGCAAATGCTGATTGGGAATACGACCTGAAGTAAAAATACACATGTTTTCCTCACGAAATAAAGTGATGAATTTGTTCAATTTTTTATTCAATAATTTTATTCATTATTTTACACGATTTGGTGAAAGGTGGCCGCGGACCCCCTAGAAAGAGCCGGCGGACCCCTAAGGTGTCCGCGGACCACACGTTGGGAAGCCCTGATCCAGGCAGTTGAGGAAGATCATGTTGGGGGAAGTGATTTTCCAACGATGAGGACGATCACATTGAGAACGTCTAATGACTTCGTTACCAGGCGGATTTCTGTTGCTGAAGTGTTAAACATGCCCACTTTTCTTTACAGAGACTGTGGGACTTTGCTGAAAAATGTCATCTATCTGTGTCAGTTTGAAGTGTGTTGCAGCATTTAGTAAAAGTTACTTGGCCCACCGTAATAATGTGTAACTTACTTTTTGAAGTGATAGATTCTGTTCAGCGTCATATACGTCTAGCTGTATTGTTTCGGATGTTTGTCTTTGGAAGCGAGAGTATACGTCCAACAAACGGATTAGATGTCTAGGCATTAAATCTGTCTTTAAGTCAAATATTGGTATTATCCCTGAAAACAATTCAAGATATTTTCTTCTAGCTGTTTCCAGCGTTTCTTTTAAAGGTTATCTATAGATGTAATATTGGTGGTTACGATGTCACTACCAATAAAAAAAAATACTCTGTAAACCCTTAAGGACAAAGCATACCAAGAGTGGTCTGTAATGTGTAAAGTTCGATCTCCGACTAATTGCTTGCACTGGGGTTTTCACGTTCCACGTCAGTTCGGGGGAAACCGCACACGCCGATAGGACGGTTTCGATGCGTCGGAAACTACATGTGGCGATGCAACCGGTACGCGAACACGGCTCCGTTCACATAGGTTAAATGTTTACGTGAGGAGAAATGAGACCCCGACCGGTCGTTTGTCTCTCACGCATGGACAATAAAGGATCTTACTGTTAGATGACGTTCACCCGTTGACTCATAACTATCCGCAAGATACGCAAAAGCTTCGCTCTCTCCGGTTTTCATGTTGAACAGAAGATCACCCCACTTACTTGAATGGCGAGCCGTTTCTCACGACATAACAGACCAATGACGTACACCTCTTCCAAGACGATTCTTAGTAAAGCAAAGTGATGACCTTGGTGTTGAGGATGGCTTTACTACGTCGCGATAAGCGGCTGTCACTCCGTCCTGCATCCCAATGCCCGTCGCCTCCGCTGCACTTCCCGTGACGCGCATACATAGACGGACGACAACCCAGACGTGAAGAGCTCGCTATTCCTTTCATAGCACGTAGCGACATGCCGAGATCTACAAGATTTGAATCCATACAGTAGGACACTATGGTGCCTGGTGAGATGACTCTTGTATAAATCGCTCGACTTGAAAACATAGTATGATCATTAGAATCAGGTGCTTCCAAATTATTCAAAGTGTGTCTTAGCTGCCTTTTCTTCATATCCATTAGAAAATAAAATAGAGTTTCGTTCTCAGATTTCGCTGTTGTGTTTCCTTATATGCAAGGAAACTGCTAAATGAAAGTACTGACGAAACTTCGCCTCAAAGAAGGAACTATCCAAGGTCAGTCTACGAGTCTGTTCCTTGTTGCGAAAATGTTTTATGTATCAACAAAGCAAGTACAGAATAAAGTCTGAGAAATAAGTTGGGAACCTTAAACGTAGTCACAATATCTTTTACTCTAGTCTACATTCCTTTACACATGTGAAAAGTACCGTAACAAAGTACTGTTGTTGACATGTTTGCTGGTCCCAACGTATTTGGAGAAGGAACTCCCTCATACGAAAAAATCACTTAATCCTCACTGATCTCCAAACCATCACTTTGTAGAAGTATTGGAACGTGGATTCTGTGCATTTTGAGGGTAATGTTCACCTCGACTCATAGCGCCTTACTTACAGAGTCTCCCACGAAGTTTGATGCTAAGAACTGTTGATCCTGCCTGCTGAATATAGAAACCGTTACAAATACCGCAGCTCTCATTCGAATATTCTTTATATTTCGTTGATCGCATAAGATAAAGGACCCAGGCTGACATTGAATACTTAGGATTGGATCGAAGCAGGCTCTTATTAGCAACCTCTTTCCTCCTTCCGGAAACATTACTGTCACTGATCACATCGAGAGACGGCAAAGCGTGTAGTCCTGCATTCAGTAACAATTTTTAAATGACTTGGCAGCAGCGTCTAGAACTGTGAATGTTTTTGTTGTGTACATAGTTCCGCGTAGTCAGTGCGTACACAACTTTCCCACTAGAGCGCACCCTGCTAAGCACAACAGCGCAGGCGCAGCGCTCGTCCGTCTCCGCACTACGAAATGGCGCTGCCTTAGAGACGGACCAAATTCTGCTTCCGCCGATCTGCATATTAATATGTAACGCAGCCAATGAGGTTTCTGCTAACGTAGGACCTTTTCTCCTCGCGGATCACACTCGCGCAGTAATACATGAACACGCCAGGTATTATAACGAGTGTACAGACCTCTGATTAGTCAGTCTGCATTAGTCTGCATTTGTCTGCACCAGCCTGTACCAGTCTGCATTTGTCTGTACCAGTCTGCATTTTTCTGTACCAGTCTATAGTCAACTTTCAGTCTGCGCCTAATGATATTACCATATTCCTGTATATAGCCATGAAGATAAATGTATAGACACTTTGTCAAGTATCAGAGATATGTGAGAATAAGATTAACGTACCAAGACCAAACGAATTTCAGATTGTCAATTGTAAACAGCCTCCTGAATCAAGTTACGTAATGTCTATGCTTTTTTTAAAAAATGGTTCAAATGGCTCTGAGCACTATGGGACTTAACATCTGAGGTCATCAGTCCCCTAGAACTGAGAACTACTTAAACCTAACTAACCTAAGGACATCACACACATCCATGCCAGAGGCAGGATTCGAACCTGCGACCGTAGCGGTCTCGCGGTTCCAAACTGACGCGCCTAGAACCGCTTGGCCACACCGGCCGGCGCTATGCTTTTTATTGTTTTAATAAATGTGTGTGAAAATTAATCAATTTCTGTTTAAAGTTGTTGACCGTAAATCTGCTACTCTAAGGGTGCAAGTGGCATTTCTATCGTCTGACCTAACGGCAGAAGATATACACGCCACGATAAGACCAAGAGACATATTGCTGACACTTGCCTACTTCGTTAGAGAGACAAGTCAAATAATCTGATGGTGTGTGTACCGAAGGTCTTACAGCATGCTCACCACAGTTTTACTCGTGTACATTATGTTTACAGCGTCAAGTACAGTATTTTCGTTCACCTCACAAAGCATAACAGCCACTGTATTAGACTCCAATGACTCTGTTAAACCATGCTCAAGTCACACTTCTTACTACACGACCAGGTGTATAGAACCGCGAGGTTCTCTGTAGCCCTTATCTTCCACACACTGCATACGTTGACGTTGCATTCTTAATTGGTTGAATATTAATGTTGCTACGAACGATAATCAAGAATATCAGCTATTTATCTCCTTTAAAACGCTGTAACTTGGGCGAATTTCGTGCTGTGATACCAACAGGACACAATAGTCTCTCACGAACTGCTTGCCGTTGTCGATTAGTGAGAAATATTTCTGCATAATTCTGCTTTTTTAAAATGTCACGTTCTCTTCTGAATATCCTGTTAAGTTAGCATCTGCATTCTTACTTGGTTGTGTGTAATTTAGCAAACATAATAATAAGTTAAAATTTTTCGAATTAGCTTCCGCAGTTTATTTACACTGTGTGTTAGACCTCAGTCATTGACTCAATAATTCATAGAAAGTACTGTGACAGTTTGTTTTTAATTTTTGATATTATCATTTGCACGCCACCTGTTCATATATTGATTGCCAGGAACCTCACAATCTTCATCTTACGTGCGTAACAGTAGTTACTTAAAAAACACAAGAATCGAAGTACAGTTTTCCCACTGAAGGATTATTTTCATAATTCTGATTTGCACGTGCATAAACTCCGAACTCTCATACTCCCATTTATTTAAAGTGATTAGTTGACGTTATGAAGATTAAAGTTCCATCGCTGTAATCCTCTTTCCACGCGCTTTTTTTAGTATAACGGAAATTAATTCGACCGTATTTAGTTCAGAGCCTCGTAGTTAATACGGTAAAGAATCACAAATATGTTCGGACATCTGATGTTTGTGCCATTAAAGGACGAATGTAGTCGACCTAAAGTTAGTAGCGATACGATTTGTCGCAAGGCTTTATCATCCAAAAAATGGTTCAAATGGCTCTGAGCACTATGGGACTTAACTTCTGAGGTCATCAGTTCCCTAGAACTTAGAACTACTTAAACCTAACTAACCTAAGGACATCACACACACCCATGCCAGAGGCAGGATTGGAACCTGCGACCGCAGCGGTCGCGTGGTTCCAGACTGTAGCGCCTAGAACCACTCAGCCACCCCGGCCGGCGCTTTATCATCACTTTAGTCTAAAGATTTGATCCACTCTTTAGTGACACATGGAACTATACCACTTTAGTGGTTGGCCGTCACACTTGGAAACGAAGCAGTTACGAAAAAATTGTTATGAACTGAGGGATTATCGAGCGAAAGAGAGAAAGAAAGGGAGCAGCTTTACCAAATATTATGGGATAGACGTAGGATAGTTGATCCACTTGATGATACTGTACACCCAAACTGGTTACAGTAGGTTAAACTAAGCGCGTACGCCAAAATATTCCGTTACTAGACCAGTGCTTCGTATATAATCTGAAACGGTTGGTAGATTCTATTTATTTGGTATATCAGATTTGCCTCGTTGTGGTTTACTGTTTACGAGCCGGGAACATCGTTCTTAGAAGATTAATCCGATATATTGGGTCCCTCTACATGTATCCTGAGAAAAATGTCATGAACGCCAAGTGTGAGAGATTTAACGTAAAACGGAGACTTACCAACAATCGTTCTTCCCATGAACCATACCCGACAGGAAAAGGAAAGATGGGAAGTGACCGTGCTGCACAAAATGTCCTCCACCACAAAATGTAGGGTTACTTGCGGAGTGTAGATGGAGATGTAGACGTAGAAGATGGAAGACCACAAGATTCTCAGGTACCTCAGTGTGAAGACGAAAGTGATTCTGAAAGAGGAAGAGAACAATATGGACGCACTGAAACAGACGAAGATGACTGCAGTGATAATGGCCATGTTGAAGATGACGTGATAAACGGTGACGAAATGATTTTTGAAAAAAGTACCTTAAGCTACACCCACCAAATCCCACAGCAGAGAATACAGCTATAACATGACGCTGTTCTGTTTATCCCAGAAAGAAGAACAGCAAAACAACGGTTGAGTGTGAGAATGTCAGATTTCCTTGCAGCAGACATCAAGTGTCTTCAATTTGTGACTGTATGGAAATTATGATGTGGAAACTTATTGCACGATTCATACGTGTGTTAACAACAAGTTTATCGTATTCAAACATGCTTTTCTACCTTTGTGCTAGTGATTTCAAATTTTTTTTTAATAATTGGCATATACCATTCGGTAATTGAGTGCTGATGTGTAGTGCGCAATGGTACAGAGTTATCATCTTGAACATACAGACTGACAATTATTGAACTATACGAAATAAAATCGTCATAACTTCTGAACGGTTTGCGTTAGGTCGTTCAAATTGCACGGTTGGTCGCGGAGCATGATGGGAACTAATATGCTCATGCCTTTGAATTGGTTTAGCGACGAAACCCACTTTCATTTGGATGGATTCGTCAATAAGCGAAATTGGCACAGTTGGAGGACTGAGAATCCATATTTCGGGATCGAGAAATCTCTTCACCCTCAACGGGTGACTGTGTGGTGTGCAATGTCCAGTCACGCAGTAGTCGGTGCGATATTCCTTGATGGTACGGTGACTACCGAAAGGTACGTGATGGTTTTGGAAAACTATTTCATCCTCATTATTCAAAGTGACCCTGATTTCGACAATATGTGGTTCATTATAGACGGAGCTCGACCCCATCGAAGAAGAAGGAGAGTGTTTGATGTCCTGGAGAAGCACTTTGGGGACTGCACCCTGGCTCTAGGATACCCAGAGACCACTGGCATGGACCCCGATTGGCCGCCATATTCTCCATATCTGAACATATGTGACTCCTATTTGTGGAGCTATTTTAAAGACAAAGTGTACAGCAATAACCATAAAACCATTATTGAGCTGAGAACAGCCATTCAGGAGGTCATCGACAGCATCGATGTTCCGACACTTCAACAGCTCATGCAGAATTTCGCTATTCGTCTGCGCCAAATCATCGCCAATGGTGGCAGGCATATCGAGCTTGTCATAAGCTAAATTCGGAAATCTGTAGTGAGATTTACATGTTGAATACAGTGTGTGCACCCAGTAGTTTGTAACTAATTTACGTTTTTCTTCCTATAGTTCAATAATTATCACACCGTATCAACATTTAAAGAGGCCTGCAGTACAGTAAACCAGGTGGAAATACAGCCTAAGTAATGTTACTTTATAATCATCCACTAAACGAAAGCGCTGAATAATGACGAATGCCTCCCAAATGTTCATTTGCAGTGAGAAAGAAATTTGTTTCAAAATTCTGGAATCGTTTGACGTTAGCGTCATAGGGCTATTGCTAATCGTACGTGCATCAGTCCTAAAAAAACTCCTTAAAAGCGGGGATGGCCAGCGCTTATTTTCCAGTCGCTAGGTACACTTCGTTGATACAGCGACGTAATAAACTGCTTCCGAACAGTCAATATATGTTTCTGAGCACTATTGGACTTAACATCTGAGGTCATCAGTCCCCTAAAACTTAGAACTACTTAAACCTAACTAACCTAAGGACATCACACACATCAATGCCCGAGGCAGGATTCGAACCTGCGACCGTATCAGTCGCGCGATAATCTGTATAGGTATCGCATCAGTTGCAGATGCCCTTCCAGTATTGAGCGATTTTAGCTAAGTTTTCATTATATATATATATATATATATATATATATATATATATATATATATATATATATATATATATATATATATATATATATATATTTCATTATAGCAATGTCGGCTATCTCTGTGATTGTGCGATGATTGAAAGAAGGGACCGAACTAGGATCCTACGCGGTGAAACAATTTTTGAACACCAGATTCAGTATTTCGGCTGTCTGTCTATCGTCTTCCGTTTGGATGCCATTAAAGTCATTAGCGACCGAATAAATGAACTCGATCGTGTTTTTGATCAGATCGGTTGTAAAAATTTCGTTTTTTTTGTTCATTCAACGCATCTCACATTGCTCTAATTACCCTTATCCTTGCTTCGTTCCACTTTTGTTTAGCCACAAGCCTTTAACTTCGCTAAAATGTGAGTATAAACTCTCTTTAATTTCGTAACGGCATTCTAACTCGACTAATGAACTACAGGGAATCTTTTCCATTCCTCGCAAGTTGACTTAGCACATATTGTCTTAAGGCGCATCGTATAGTGCTTTTCAGATTTAACAATTTGAAGTTCACATCTTCGGCGTCAGAGCCGACTATTTGATGTTGACTGCTCAGATATGCAGTAGTTTCTTTCCTGTCACACTTACTCAGAAAAAAAGTATTTATCTACCATTCTTAACATTTCTTGTAACACCTAATCATCGATTTCATACCACAGTTGATCCCGAAAACATTTACTTATCGACCTCCATCACGAAATCTCTGTACCACCAAGTTAAATTTTTGTTTTCATAAAATTTAATTTTAGACCTATCGTCTTGCTGTTTTGCTCATTTTCGCAGACTATCAATGTGGTCCTCACTATTACGTATAATAGTCTGACAGCAATGTATCATAAGTCAGTGATTAAATGCCTCCTTCCCTCCGCCCCCCCCCCTCATTATCAAATTGTAATTCTAGTTTCCGTATTTGATAGGCCTAGCATTCTCATTGTGTATTATACGTACAATCGAAAAGTAGATGGAGATAATACACGCCATTTTCTAACGCCTTTCCAATGCCAAAAAATTGTATAACTTTGTTATTTTTGAACAGTTTACTTATTAACTGTATCATGTGCTCAGGTATTCTCATACACACAGATCTGATAAATCGTATCGGTTTTGTGTAGTCGTACGGAGGAAACAGGGAACTGGCACTCGTCGCCTTAATAGCCGCAGTACGCTATAGGAGGGTGGACGGAGTGCTAAGCAACTGCTGCGTCCGGGAGCGCATCGCGGCCATCCGTCTTGCTTTGCGTCACAGCTGGTTCAATTAAAGCCGCACCGGGCCAGTATCGTTTCATTTGCGCTGCCGTCGCTCGTCGTCTCCTGCCGCTGATAACGCCTCGTCAGCAGCTAACGTGTCGCTCAGTAGTTCCCACACGGCACAGTGGGACTGCCAAGCCTCCAGAAAACCGAGAAAGTAACTAGTTATCTTCTTACATAAGAGCCAACGTGTCTTCGTGAGAACAGCCAGAGAGATTTCAGGTTTAATTTGAAAACTAGCGAGGAAGACAGATAAGATTTAAATTCATCAGTGACCAGCACAGCCGGAAACAGAATGAAGTCGAAACTGAATTGCTTGGAAACATAAATTAGGCCGCCAGAACGTAAATTTGAAATCCATTCCTCCTGTTGTTGTTCTGAACCTACACTGTTAGACGTTAAAACTGCAACACCAGGAAGGCCAGTGAAAAAGGAAATTTTACTTGCGGAATGAAATTTTCACTGTGCATTGGAGCGTGCGCTGATCTTAAACTTCCTGAAGATTAAAATTGTCAGTTAGACCGCGACTCGAACTCGGTACTTTTTCCCTACACAGGCAATTGCTCCGCCCAAGCACGACTCACCAGCCCCTCTCAGAGCTTTACTTTCGCTATAACTTCCAACTTCACAAAAGTTCTCCCGCGAAATGAAATTTTACTTAGTGATCGTTTGCTGTATAGTAGGAAGAATCATCATCATTACCTATTATCAATGAAATACTAGGAAGAATATGTGATTAGATTTGTAATTGTTTCAGAGGCATACTGTTCTAACTTAACGAGCACATACTGCGAGCTCAAACGGTACATAAGCCCAATCACATGCACAGTCTAACCGTGATCCGGCGCAGAGCACATGGGCAGCACGCACCAGTAGTACGTTAGACAGTTTGTCTGTAATCAGGCAGATTCTGACACAAAGCCATCACTCGTTAATCCGAAGATGAACGAAGCTCGACCAGCATAGCCGGTCTGTCTGAACTGGTGTCTTGTTCTTGCTTCATTGGATTGGTTTTATTATGCACCTTGAACATACGGCCCGTGGAACTTTGGGCACCTTGGTGTCCTTCCACTCTAATAACTTATCCCCTCAGGGTATCCACTAGTTTTCCTTCAAGTCAAAATTTGTAGACTGCGGTCATTATTTTTTTATTTCTGATCGTCTTCGGAGTCTTCCAGTATGGTTAGTGGTACGAGGTATTTGTCCCAGTCGTGAAGACTTGTTCTTTCCATGTCTTGTAAGCCACTTATGGTGTCTCGTTGTGAGTCAAGTACAATCACTGAACTATTACATTGATTTTAGACTTAAAGAGTGGCATGGTGGGTTCTTCATATTCTGTCGTAACACTGGTTAGTGACGATGCTCATTGGCTTCAGCGTAGGATTCTACTGCATACCCGTTGTAATGCCTGTATCCTTGTTTGCTGATTATCACCAATGCGGCTCGACCATTTGTAATTTATGTTAGGATGACCGATTTGTGGAGCCGCGGGTATATTTCCGGACATAAATATTTACTTTTAAAGAAGAAATTAGGGCCTCTGTCAATTTCTGTTCTTTACGTGTCATATATTCAGCATTATTAGGGTAAAATAATTTGTGGTCTGTTGTTATTCCGAGGTATTTTGTATCTGATTTACTTGCCTCTTTAACGTTGCTAATATTGACGTTGTCTCGTAGAATAGGTATACTGCATTTGGTTTTGGGCATTTAGCGAGACTTTGTTCTCCGTTCCCCACTTGATAGTCTCGTTAATTTTTGTTTCGAGGTGATGTATATTTCGTTGATGATTGAACCCATTTGTAGGAGGAGATTAGTGTTTAACGTCCCGTCCACAACGAGGTCATTACAGACGGAGCATAAGCTCAGATTAGGGAAGGATTGGGAAGGAAATCGGCCCTGCTCTTTCAAAGGAACGATCCCGGAATTTGCGTGAAACGAGTTAGGGAAATCATGGAAAAACTAAATCAGGATGGCTGGAGACGGGTTTGGACCGTCGTCTTCCGGAAGTGCTAACCATTGCGCCACATCGCTCGGTAAACCCATTTGTAAATATCTCCGTATGGTCTGTGAATTGTGGCAGTGGGCTCCAAGTGGCAAGTCATTTATGTAGGTATTAAATAAAATGGATGATAGTTCAGTACCTTGTGGAGTTCTAACCGACATGATTTAGAGAGATGAATATTTTTCTTGTTTGGAAACCAGGATAAACATTATAAATCATTTATTATTTTTATATAGGTATCTGGTACTGACTTCTGTGCCACCATTTTCAGGGTGAAGTTTTGCTGTCATATTTTGTCGTAGGTGTGTTCTAGATCAAGGAATAGTGCTGCTGTTGGGACTGTGAAGTTAAAAGTTTTTGCTATGTGGTCTGTTATAAGGAGATCCTGGAGCTCAGGAAATAGGTGTATGGTGAAGCCAAATTCTTCTGTTGGATAGTTCTTGCTGCAGCCAGTGATATTGTGATTCCTCTAAAGAAATTTGTTTGCATCACAAGGTGCTCGGAAAATTAATTTGACGATCGTTTCTGGAATTTGTGTCATCTTTTGAGATCATGGGTATGGTTGTCATCCCTGCCTTTGTCCACAGCGGTGGAAAGATGGTCGGTTAGAAGGCAGATATTTAAGAATTCTGATAAATAAAACGAAGGAGTTTCTGGGAAGGTGTTTGTGGTGACTCTTGGTAATATCATCCAAGCCCTGTGCAGATGATCTCTCTTTTTCACTTTAGAAGATTTTTCATTTCCGTGAGAGTGGTTAGTTGCGGTCAGGTGATGAGTGACATGTTACTCAAATTTGAAATTGCCGACGTGATTAGTATTTCGTCCTTTAGATCTCTGGTGTAAGGTGTTTAATGACGAGTGCGTTTTGGGCTTTAAATGTTTTAGCCAATGTTTCCGTTATTTCGATGGGTTCGTAAGCTAACGTAAGTTAAGCAGGCTCCAATCTGAGTGGGATCACGCAGTTTTTTTTATTATTATTTTACGTGCACGATGTTTCACTCTGATTTTGTTAGGGTAAGTTCTCTGTTTTACCTTTCCAATTTGCCATTTTCCAGTTTGTGCGTCGTTGTTCTAACTCCTATTGTAGGTTCCACACTTTTCGTTTGCTGTGGGATTCCGACATAAGGGATATCTTTTAAGGTAGCGATCGGTTTGATCCATAAATTCTTGTTACACTGGTGGAACCTCCGTTTTCCGAACAAAATATCATTTACGTCTGATGGTAGAGTGATTTACTGTTTTTATTTTGTGTGTAAGGCAGTCTACTCCACTGATGAGTTTATCTGTTATGGTGAGTTCGAGGTTGGCACATGTCGTATTATTTAAAATAATTGCATATTTATCCCAGTCAGTATGGTACAGTAAATAGCTGTTGCCCAATGGAGCTACGTCGTTTAGTATCAGGAAAACTGGTTGTCGTCAGAAGACAACTCCAGCTTTATTGGTTTTCTTTGATCATCTATAAGCGTATTTCATCTTGATAATAAGTAGAGGTTGATGTGAAATTGGGGTGGACTTTGTGACAAACCTATATTGCTTAATATAGGCAGCGTCTTTTTCTATCTCTTATGTCCTGTTCTTGCTTATATGAAAGAGTAAGACAATTCAGATCAAATTTTGTGTTGTTATTTACTCATAAAATGTTTTTCGGGCCTGACAATTATAAATGTATCCCTCTCTTTGATTTCTTGTAATCTTGCAAAATACCACTGCAGCGTGCTTAAAAATTTAATGGCTTCTTTATATTTTAGCGGAAATTTAAGAGGCTGCGTTCCATGTGGCATCAGTGCTTATGAAAATGCTTTCGCTTGCATACATTTTGAATGGGAAGTATCTACTTTGTGAAAATGATTCAGTGCCTTTCTGAGAGTGCATCTGGGTATATCCATCTGTTTCACATGTGCTATGAGTGATTTCAGTGTGTAACCATAATGACCTTACAGTACAGAGCTAGGGAGAGAAGTTTTGAAGGGAGACACAGAGACTTTTAAAACGTTATCCATATTCTGCAGTCTGCTTTTGTTTAGTGATGATTCTAGGAGCTGTATGCATAAAAATCATACTTAGATATTAAATTTTATAAAGTAAAGTTATCAAGATGAGGAAACAGGTCTGTGTATCGAACTTCCTAGAAGTGTATCATTTCATTTCTACATGGAAATTAGCTTCCAGTTGAGTAGGGTTTTCGGGTGGGAGGGGGGGACTCTTTAGTTCATTACATGAAAATTACGTGTTGCTGTGCCTTACTAACCTAATATCTTTAAAAAATAAGGCAGCGACGTGTGATGGCATTGTGATGAGTATTGAAATTCTGTTGTCCTATAAACTTTCCTGTTGCATTTCTCAAACATTGTTAGTGTGTCTGTGCTTCATGTTTCTGTCTCTGTCATGCTTAGTGATGCACCTGAGGAGGAGGCTAGTCGTATAGGACGCATACGACAGTCAGGGCTCACACAAATTGTCAACATGTAGA
Source organism: Schistocerca cancellata (assembly GCF_023864275.1). Classification (NCBI taxonomy): domain Eukaryota; kingdom Metazoa; phylum Arthropoda; class Insecta; order Orthoptera; family Acrididae; genus Schistocerca; species Schistocerca cancellata. The sequence continues at coordinate 398,923,994 of NC_064629.1, forward strand.
GTAGTTTTACCACAGTAAGGAAAGAAACGAAAGAGGAACAGAAATTAAATCATCGGGGATAAAAAAAAATTGCGAGGTTAATTCCACGGAAATGAAAGGGAAAACAGACTGTAGTGTTTGTGAAATAAGGAAATAGACTAACGAATAAGAAGATTTGGCCAGTGTTTTTCTGGTAAAGCGTGTGGCTAAATTAGAAGATCACAAAATACAGATAAAGCAAGAGCTGAGGGGTAAATATGAGCCACAATTCATTATAGTCAATGAACAACTTAACGCGATTGGAAGTGAAGAGATTAAACTAAAGGAGCAATTTATAAATGAATATCAATACTTACTAGAACATTTAATTTCCTTAAAAAGAAAATGAGGAAAATAATGAGAAAGAATATTGACATGAAGTGAAGTTACGGCTGTGAAGATGCAGTCATTTGCAAGAACAAGCAGGCCATGTGTCAGCGATTCAAAATTTGGAGCAAGGTTTAGAATTTTCCAAAGGTAATGCTGAAAGTGAATTAGTAAGAAGCAAGGAGACAGTGAGTGAAAACTCAAAGAGTTTAGATGGATTTGGAACTGTAGGGTCACAGTTATTTGTAATTAGTAGTGTATTTCCGATGTATTTCACAACACCAGCTAGGGGATATTCGTAAGGGGCAGGCTTCTTGTTAAAGTTAAAAAAAATGTATGTTTCTGCTTCTGTATGGATGGAAAACTATAAATAACCTTCCTTTATGAGGCAATAGTGAGAGCAGTGATGTTACAATACTTTTGAAAGTTGGTGAGTTGCAAGGGAATGGTTACCTACATATCCTAGTTCACGTTTTATTTAATGTGACGCTCTAGTATGTAAATGTTGAGCCCAGTTGGATGCTGGTAGGATACAAACGCCATGCGTTTGCTTAGGAAAGTGAGAGTAGACCTCAGTACTAGTCGATGTGGGATTCTCTGATGTAAAAGTAATGTTTGTAAAATGTACAGTAATTGCTATTCTTGTATTGATATCGTCTCTCGTGGTAATGAGACAGTTTTCGTATTTATGTACTGTTAATCTCCTATACTTGTACACTATTTATGAAAGAAAAGATGCATATTAATTGTTTATGATAGGTTAGGTTGGCGTCTACAAATATCAGGGACGTATTCTTTCTGTATTCCTTGATTCATAATTTTGCTGGATCGAAGGCTGTAAGTAAATATTAGATGAAAAACGTAAAACGTTAACCAGATGGGGAATGATTTCGTCCTGCAATTCTCATACACTTTTTTTTTTCATTTATAATATGATTATTATATCACTGAGATGAGATGATGATATTTGGTGTCTGGGGCGCTCAACTGTGTGGTCGTCAGCGCCCTTACAAAGTCCCGATTTTTTCAAATCTAATCTAGCCGCTGTCACAAGTGATGATGATTATGAAATGATGAGGACAACACAAACATCCAGTCCCCGGGCAGAGAAAATCCCCAACCCGGGCGGGAATCGAACCCGGGACCCCAGGACCCAAAGGCAGCAACGCTAGCCGCTATACCACGAGCTGCGGACAATGAGATGAGATGAATTATCACATTTTTCTTGACATTATGTTATGACAAACCATGGATTATGTATGCCTGGAACAGTGGAATTGGTGGAATGAAATAGTCAGTCCCCTAGCATGGATGTTTTAATTACTGATGGTATTTTATTCATCGTGTTAAAGTTCTGCGAGTAAGATTTATAGGTAAGATTTATCGTTTTTAAAGTGTCCCCTGGATACTGCTGAGGATTTCATAGTTAAGTATTTTGAATATGTTGATTAGGATAAGAGATCAGTTACATTAAGTGAATGAATTGTAGGAAAAGCTGTGTACAGTGTTTCCCTGAGATGATGTCTTTCTTCTTATCAGGTTTCCTTTAGTACAGGACGGTGTTCCCAGAGGGAAGCCACTTCTTACTTAGGTACGCGAGTAGACAGAATCTAACGTCAGAAATTGAAAGCGGAGACTCATTGCTGTGTAAATATGTATGTTTCTTATCTCTTGAGTTTTCTGCACAAGTTGGATGGAAACCAATTCATGAATAGGAGATATTGATTTGATTTTTGATCCTTTCAGGCTAATTCAACAGTTGTAACCCATTATATATTGGTCATGTCATCCTCAACATGATATAGACAGTGCTCTGTTGTTCCATTGTTAACGCGTATATGTGTCATCGATTTAACATCATTTGGGAGTATATGATCAAATAGTTTTGGAGCGCTCTCATTCACTTATTTCTCAGCTTACGTCCCTGTTAATTAAGAGTAATGGGCGTTATTTCTTTTTCTGCTACTATAATTACGAACGCCAGTATTCCTTCTCATATGCAATAATTTGTTTAAAACCGATTGTATGAGAGAAATTGCATACAGCAGCGCTACGTTGTATTGTGAGAAGATTTATGGAAAGTGATGATGAGGTTAGAATGCTAGGATACCCTCAGGGGATTCACTGTTCTTTTGTGAGTATGTACGTGGCGAGCACAGAACTCCAGGCTGTGCCAATATTATTTGGTTTTCGAGTTTCATGTACTTTTTCCTATTCGTGTTATGTTTTGTGCATCTGAATGTGTGTATCTTTATGTATAGCCTCAGAGGATTCACTATTGTTTTGAAGATATATGCATGGAGAATAGAGAGCTCCCAGTGGCTGTAGTGCTATTTTCTTTTTGTAATTTTCTGTATTGTTTCCTGCTTTATATACGTTGTCAGTGTGGGATTACTACTATCAGTATATCATGGAGCTACAGAAAACGAGATTAAAGGTGATATAATAATACTGAATATGTCAATGTTTGGTCAAAATGATACAAAGATTAACTGATCAGTATTGACTAGTATTACTAAAGCAATATTTAGTCACTGAGACTCTGTAACGTGGTTGTTCTGTGACGTTCTTGTGTTTAGTAATTATGGGTGTACACTCTGAACTGTATTGTCTGCTTTCTTGTAAATTCTTAAGACGCAAACTGTGTAGTTAACCGGTTCCTTGCACGTGGAGGTTTTTAGAGAGTGACTACCTTATGCGACTGTATTGTATGTAGTGGAGCAGTTGTCAAAGGAACAGTCAGCAATTGTTTAATCTTAATCTGGATTTAGATGTGGTTAGTAAGATATTCTTGAAAGTTAGAAAGTATCTTGTTGATTGAGGGCTTAGTTATTTGGAGGTTATTGAAATGAGAGCACTGAGAATGTTGATCAGGATACAGAAGAGGTACTGTGATCTGCTGATGAGAGAGATCAGGCAGCCAGTGTTTTGAAGGAGGAGGAAAGGAAAACACTGATAGCCAAGTATAATAAACAAAACCTGCATTTTAATGCCGATCATGTTGGAATACGTACCTTATGTAATCCAGTATGAGTGTAAAGTAGTTAATACAGGTTTTACTTACAGAAAAATAGATGCCATGCTCTCAATTGAGTCTCTGAAACAGGTGAATTCGATGAGTTGAACGGATGCCGCCGGCCGGAGTGGCCGAGCGGTTCTAGGCGCTACAGTCCGGAACCGCGCGACCGCTATGGTCGCAGGTCCGAATCCTGCCTCGGGCATGGATGTGTGTGATGTCCTTAGGTTAGTTAGGTTTAAGTAGTTCTAAGTTCTAGGGGACTGATGACCTCAGACGTTAAGTCCCATAGTGCTCAGAGCCATTTGAACAATTTGAACGAATGCCAACGGAGAATATTGGTGTTTAGAATTTTGTTTGGAGGCAAAAAATGTTGTAAGCTGGAGCACAGAGAAAAGCTACAAAGATTCCCTGCTCCCTGAGTTAGGTAAATGACCAACCATTGTTAATTTCCACTTTGAAGTAACAAGACATGGAGGGATGAGAAGATGAGTAAAGATCCGGACATTCATTAGTGGACATTAATATAGGGCGTGTCCACGCTTCGCCTTTATTATAGCTTCATCTCTCCTTCAATGAGTTGTCTGAATGTCGGTGGAGGAACTGCAACCCATTCACCGTTAAGAGCCGAAACCAGAGTAGGTGGCGATGTAGGACGCCGGGGTCTGTAGGGAAGTCAACGCTGTAATTCATCTCAAAGGGGTTCCATTGGGTTTAGGTCGGGACTATTGTTAGGGCAGTCCAATTCCGAAATGTTATAGTCCACAAACCATTTCCTCACAGACGATGTTTTATGGTACAGTGCGTGTTCATGCTGATACAAACAATCATTGTCTCGGAAATATTCCTCCACTGTACGCAGTACACATTGCTGTAAAAGTCTTCATATTCTTCCACATTTAGCGATTTGTTAACCTGAATAATGGGTTCACGCCCTAACCACGAAAAGGACCCCATGTTGTGACATCTCCTCCTCTGTATTGCATTGTTAGCCTACCTCATGGTAGGCGACGTTCTCTGGACATTCTCTAAACCCAAACTCTTCCAGCCCATCGTCACAGGGTCTAGCATGACTCATCACTCCAGATCATTCGTTTTCAGTCACCAACTGTCTAATGCCATTACTCTTCTCACCACCTGAAGAGTCGCTTATCATTGACTACAGACCATTATACCCCATTCTTTTTAACTCCCTACACACTGTCTCATGAGTGATTCCTTTCGCTGATTTCCTCTGATACTTTGCAACCATTCCACAATGCTCCACGGTCCCTGGCCGTCAGTATTAGCGGTTTGTCGGGTCTTGGTTTTAATATGTGTGTGATTGTTCCTTTACGTTTCCACTTCACAATCACATCGCCAACAGTCGACTCGTTTGGCTTTAGAAGGATTGAAATTTCTATGATTGCTTTATTAATCGTATGACATGCAACGACCAACCCACGTTCGAAGTCACTGAACTCTCCTAACCGATTGCATACTGACACACTCCCAGCCCTCTTTCGTAATGGCAGGTCCTTCTCTCGTCAGATCTAGCGGTCAATTCCTCTTACTAAGTGGTGTCCGGATACTTTTGATCTGATACCACTTTGTGTTAAATTGTTCTGACCAAGTTTGGTTTGATGCTGGTTATGAGATAGTGTACTGAAATTCTGACAGTTCAAAGCCAAACGAAAATTTTAAAAAAGTCGTAGTTAGTGAAAAAATCTCGCTGTTGACGACATTTTGGGTATGCAAATAAATACCATCTGATACGCACTCTGATTTCATATAAAGCACGTTACGTTTAATATCTCAAGACATTTGGCCGTATGTTTACAAGACAGTATTGGTTAACAACTACATATTATTCTTACGACATGCTGTAATGCTAACTTTCTTCTAGAAAGGAGAACAGTTCCACATTACTGTCCCACACAACTTGAGTAAATGAAAATAGGCAAAATGTTAATGTACAGGTTTTTTTCGTAAATTGAGACGAGGAGAAAACGATTCAGTTTATTGTAGTTTAACAAGCTGAGGTATGTGCATCTTGGAGTTTAAATTCTATCAACAGATCCAAATTATAAAAGTAATTAAAATAGGCCTGACAATATTCGATTACATATTTATATTACCATTAAGAAAATCTTAATTTGTTGCTTTCACTCAAACAACTGGACATGTTGTGTCGTGAAACTTCTGAAGGGACTATGGCCGTAGTTGTGATGATTATAATTAATTTTGAATTAGGCTGATGTAATTAGAATAAATTTGATTACTGAACACAATTATTTTCAAATTCCTGTCTTTTTGGGTTGCTAAGCTTGATAGTTACAGGTTGCAGCAGTCACGTGAACGATAGATCCTAATGACGAGAAACAAATCAATTTAGATGTTATAAACTTAGTTAGTTTTGCTTCATACTAAGCACTTATTCACAATGTCGCATGACATAAAAGAATGTTTAGTTTAACCTAAGTAAGTGTGTAACACTTTTACATAGAATAAATTACAAGTTTTTAATAATGAGCCTTTTATGTAAGAGGAGTAACCAGGTGCGCACTTTTAGCGTACCTTCACTTTTAGTTTTTCTATTCGTCATCGATTTAACATCATTGGGGAGTATATGATTAAATATTTTTGGAGCGGTCTTATTCACTTATTTCTCAGCTTACTTCCGTTTTAATTAAGAGTAATGAACGTTATTTCTTTTTCTGCTGCTATAATTACGAACGTCAGTATTCCTTCTCATCTGCAATGATTTGTTTGAAACCGACTTTATGAGAGAAATTATATATTGCAGAGCTACTGTTAGAACAGTTAACTCATTTTGGGGTTCTCTACTAGGTGAACGACACACTACTCTGAAAGGTTGTACCTATACCATGTAAATTACAATTGTTTAAGAATAATTACCCCGGAGCACTGTTTCACATCACGTTAGCGAATTTAAGCAGACAAAATACTTTCGATTTATTTTATGTAAGGAACTGGTGGTAATACTAAGTGCAGACGATTCTGACTCTCGTGTTTAATAAGCAGGTTAGGGTGTACCTTTCAGCTGAATTTTCCATATACATGAACAATCTGATTAGTAGACGTAACGTTAATCACATACGTGAATTAGTAAGGAACTTACTACTAGCGAAAATTTATTCTGATGCTGTGGGTGAAGCAACTCAGCCTTTACTGAACATTATTAGGCGTAAAACAGCGGAAGACGCTATTGCTGTAATTATGCCAAACATTTTAGCATTTGAACGAGGATTATTAATCACTGAAAACGTCGTTCATGTGACTAGTAGCTCATCGAGAACGTAATTAATCGGCGAAGAGATCCATTACTCTTCGATTACGCCATTGGCGATAAATCTCTGGAAAGAGTAACAGATATAAAACGTACAGGAGTAACTTTCGTTAGCGACCTAGAGTGGAACAAAACTTGTTCCACGAAAAACATATGATGAGCTGAGAGTGACTGAAAAAATATTAAGGAAATGCATCCACGAAAGAATGGATTTGCAAAATAATCGTTCGTTTGATTCTTGAGCATTTCTCGTAAGTCGACGACCCTTATCAAACTGAGTTAACGCAGTAGAGGAGAAAATCGGACGAATAACTGTGCGTTTCACCACAGGATAATTTAGATCGTTTAGCAAGCACGAGGACCTTATAAAAATGTTCAGAAAACTTTAGTGGTACACTCTACTACGGAGGCGTTTTGCATAATGGGGAGGTTTACTATTGAAATTTCAAGAATGTGCATTCCGAGAAGAGTCAAGCAACATGTTTCTACCTCCTACTTACGAGGGGCGTTCAATAAGTAATACCAAAAAATTTTTTTTCGTACAGTTTTGGTTTAAAATATCCGGAATTTATCGTGGGACATCGTGGAATATTCCCGCTTCAACCCCTACAGTTTCATAAAGTTCCGATAGGTAGCGGTGCTATACGTAGCCTTCAAAGTGGCGTCCGTTGCAGAGGCCCGTTCCAAGCAAAGATGTGTCACTGAGTTTTTTTCGGGGACAAACGAGAGCATCGCAGATATTCATTAGCGCTTGCACTATGGCTACGGAAACCTGGCAGTGAACTAAAGCACGGTAAGTCGTTGGGCGAGGCGTCTGTCATCATCGCAACAGGGTGGCGGAAAATTGTTAGGCTTTCCGCGTGCTGGACGGCCGCACATACCCTCAGGAAGTTGAAGAAACGACTTCAGAGTGTTCGTCACTAGGAAGAGGCCAACAAACTTCTCCTTCTCCACGACAACGCAAGGCTTCATGCACTCGAGAGGAACTCATAGAACTCCATTGGACTATTCTTCCTCATCTGCTCTACGCCCCGAATCTCGTAACCTCTCTTTGGCCACATGACTGGTGCACTCAGCGGGAAGCAGTACGCGGATGATGGGGAAGTTATTGATGCAACAAGACGCTTGCTCCGACGTCGACGAGTGGATTGGTACCATGCGGGCATACAGGCCCTCCAAGTAAGGTCACATAAAGCCACCGTTTGGAACGGAGATTATGTAGAAAAATAGGGTTTTGAAGCTATAAAAGTGGGACACAATATGGTGTACTGGAATCCTGAATACAAGCAACCTGCTTTCAGAAAAAATTTGTTGAACTGAACGCCCCCTGTTTTTCTCCCGAAATGATCACGAGAGAATAGAAAATCAGAGACGTTAGTTAATACAGAGGTTGTACTGTGTAGTATGGAACTGAGACCTAGAATCGACGGAGATGCTTCGTCCCCGCCGTAGCCCACAGTGGTACACAAACCCACAGCAGTCTACAGCAGTCCACTTACCCCACCGCCGCCCCACACCGAACCCAGTGGACCCCCTCGGGAACGTCTCACACCAGACGAGTGTAACCCCAATGTTTGCGTGGTAGATTAATGGTGGTGTACGCGTACGTGGAGAAAGTGTTTGTGCAGCAATCGCCGACATAGTGTAACTGAGGCGGAATAAGGGGAACCAGCCCGAATGCGCCGAGGCAGATGGAAAACCGCCTTAAAGACTATCCACAGACTGGCCGGCACGCCGGACCTCGACACCTTCCCACCAGGAAAGCAGTGCGGCTAACCGGGTGGGCAATACGGAGGTTACTGGCAGTCGTTCATCCCACTCACAGTTCGTGAACAGCGGTGGGAAATGGAGGGACGGGGAAACAGTGTTACTGGAAGAACCCTTATCCATAAACCGTCAGGCGACTAGCAGATTTTCCCTTTACAGAGACGACCAGCAGATGACGCTGAGAGAGCACTACATTTAATTCGCAATGAAAACTACATTATAAAATGGTTCCACACAACATTAGTGAATAAAAGTGTAGAAACTATACTGACGTAACTGTTTGATTTCTTCTGGATTAAACTGCCAATGACGCATTTAGTATGCGTTTAATCTACTTCCTGTATGTCTATGTAAATGATAATCGTAGTGTAAACAGTAGGATACATACACTCCTGGAAATGGAAAAAAGAACACATTGACACCGGTGTGTCAGACCCACCATACTTGCTCCGGACACTGCGAGAGGGCTGTACAAGCAATGATCACACGCACGGCACAGCGGACACACCAGGAACCGCGGTGTTGGCCGTCGAATGGCGCTAGCTGCGCAGCATTTGTGCACCGCCGCCGTCAGTGTCAGCCAGTTTGCCGTGGCATACGGAGCTCCATCGCAGTCTTTAACACTGGTACCATGCCGCGACAGCGTGGACGTGAACCGTATGTGCAGTTGACGGACTTTGAGCGAGGGCGTATAGTGGGCATGCGGGAGGCCGGGTGGACGTACCGCCGAATTGCTCAACACGTGGGGCGTGAGGTCTCCACAGTACATCGATGTTGTCGCCAGTGGTCGGCGGAAGGTGCACGTGCCCGTCGACCTGGGACCGGACCGCAGCGACGCACGGATGCACGCCAAGACCGTAGGATCCTACGCAGTGCCGTAGGGGACCGCACCGCCACTTCCCAGCAAATTAGGGACACTGTTGCTCCTGGGGTATCGGCCAGGACCATTCGCAACCGTCTCCATGAAGCTGGGCTACGGTCCCGCACACCGTTAGGCCGTCTTCCGCTCACGCCCCAACATCGTGCAGCCCGCCTCCAGTGGTGTCGCGACAGGCGTGAATGGAGGGACGAATGGAGACGTGTCGTCTTCAGCGATGAGAGTCGCTTCTGCCTTGGTGCCAATGATGGTCGTATGCGTGTTTGGCGCCGTGCAGGTGAGCGCCACAATCAGGACTGCATACGACCGAGGCACACAGGGCCAACACCCGGCATCATGGTGTGGGGAGCGATCTCCTACACTGGCCGTACACCACTGGTGATCGTCGAGGGGACACTGAATAGTGCACGGTACATCCAAACCGTCATCGAACCCATCGTTCTACCATTCCTAGACCGGCAAGGGAACTTGCTGTTCCAACAGGACAATGCACGTCCGCATGTATCCCGTGCCACCCAACGTGCTCTAGAAGGTGTAAGTCAACTACCCTGGCCAGCAAGATCTCCGGATCTGTCCCCCATTGAGCATGTTTGGGACTGGATGAAGCGTCGTCTCACGCGGTCTGCACGTCCAGCACGAACGCTGCTCCAACTGAGGCGCCAGGTGGAAATGGCATGGCAAGCCGTTCCACAGGACTACATCCAGCATCTCTACGATCGTCTCCATGGGAGAATAGCAGCCTGCATTGCTGCGAAAGGTGGATATACACTGTACTGTGTCTATGTGCCTGTGGTTCTGTCAGTGTGATCATGTGATGTATCTGACCCCAGGAATGTGTCAATAAAGTTTCCCCTTCCTGGGACAATGAATTCACGGTGTTCTTATTTCAATTTCCAGGAGTGTAAGTTGACAACCATGAGTGTAATACTAGCGGATAAATTTTGTTCTTAAGAATATTCTGAATCAGTTCAGTGATTACTGGACGTGCTGAGCCGTGAAACCACGAAAGACACAGTTTATCCTGCTGTCTCTGGAAAACATACACATTCGGCAAAACAGTGCGAAATGTGCCACGCGTCCGAGGACTCGCAGAGAATGGAAAAGCAAACGGCGCCAGCGCAGCCAGCCACGCGTATTACCTGCTGGGGCACTCACTGTAAAACTCATACCAAATTCGCTTTCCAGCACGTCGGTGCACGCCGCTCACCGCTACTTTTATATTTTCAGGCGTTACGGCAACGCACGGGAATAACAGTAAACGGGCCGAGTCCTTTGTTCGCCGCAGAAAAGGCCGCACTCGCAAGCAGAATGCGCAAGCAACGCCTCTCGTTCCCCTGGCGTGCGGCTGATCAGAACAATGCTCCTTCCTTGCTTCTGCGAACGGTACTTTCATTATCGAAGCTCCTACAGGTTGTATCCTTGTACAGTTGTATTTTCAGTCGTACTACTGAATTTTCGAGTCGTTCACTACACCTGCTGTAATATGCATATCAGATTCGGAGAGAAATTACGAACATAAGTCTGGCAGTACTCCGCCTGAGAGCGAGAAATGAGCACAGTACCATGGGCAAAACCAATTTCCTGTATTCACAATAGCTTATTTCATTAGCTAATGAACATGTCGAAGAACAGGCTTTGTCTTCAGTGTTTCAGCTGAGTATTGAATAACTTTTACTAGCCTGCTACAGTGAATTTTAAATAAAGAGCTACATGCTCATGACGATAGGGCAGAGTGTATTTTGAACGTACTGTATGCTTCAGGTACTTGCTGCTTCTTGAAAGATGAGATAAATATGTATTTTAATGGATTTGCTGGTTTCAAATACGACATCGAAGGTCAAAGAACATCGCAATATGAGTGGAATTTACACTTGTTAAAAAATAAAAAGAAAGGCAATTTTTACGTTTGAAAACACACAGATTTAAAATCTGAATTGGCTTTGGCGGTAACTCTGGTAAAATATTCAGTCGTAGTCTGGGTAATATCTTGTGGAGACTCGCTACAACAGCCACTGGGCTTCCCGATATCTCCCAGATATCCTCCTGATAGTCTCTCACACAATCTATTTTTAGTGGAATGATTTATGGTGTTCAGGAACTGTTGCTACGATCTGTTCTTGTTATCTCTAATAATTCGACATTTCGTCCTCGGTACCAGATTGTGGAGCGCATTCTTCGCTGCACCAAGGAACAGGTTGCCTTTTCCACTGTCCTGAAGAATATGGGACAGCCGCTGAGGCCGAGTGGTTCCAGGCGCTTCAATCCAGAACTACGCTACTGCTACGGTCGCAGGTTCGAATACTGCCTCGGGCATGAATGTGTGTGATGTCCTTAGGTTCGTTAGGTCTAAGTAGTTCTAAGTGTAGGGGACTGATGACCTCAGATGTTAATTTCAGTAGTGCTTAGAGCCATTTGACCCATTATTGAAGAATATGGAATGAATACATCACCAGCGTGGAGGACCATTTGGTAACATAGTCCACTCATTCCTAGACGTTATCAATGGGTTAAAACACAACTGTTTGGCCGTAAGGCGTTGGGTCCGCCAAACAGAGACCCCATAGTGGCTTCATTCTTTTGGGCAATGCTTTGTTGGTGAATCCAGATCGTGAAGTTAGCTCTTGAGAGTGCAAGTCATAGACCGTTTTACATTGAGCAGCGTGTGCGGGAGCTGGAGAGTATACCAAGACATGGTGCTGAAGTGCCTGCTCTGCCACATGTGCAGCAGACACGCTGGATCTCCTGCCCGTGGCTCAAGTGGTTCCAGAACCCCAAATCATAGTGTATTCGTTAAAATCTACACGGAGGACAAAAGTTAGTCGAAACTGAGTGAGATACAGTGAGCATCTTCGTCTAGCACCTCGTCTGGGGTAGGTATAGCAAGCTTATTGTCAAACTACGACCCGCATGTACTGATTCAGCGACTGCTTCCAGGTTGTTTTTAAGTGAGAGATGAAGGGTGGTATGCGTCCGTCACGAAAAGAGCCCTCCCTCCTCTATCTATCTCTCTCCAGAAAGGTCGTCCTCTCTTTTGGGGATGTGGTCATTTGGGTTAGAGGCACGAGATAATTTAAAATTTGTCTAGTGCAGGTATATACACATTCGTCCTCCGTAAGCCAATAATAATATCAATTCCTCCACTTATGCCATGAACCCATTTATTTTCTTCTGTGGGAAGGAAGTCGTCTTAATGGTGGAATTATTCTCTGTCTTTCCCGTCTTGCTCCGTCGCTCCTCCTTGGTGAAGAGTCTGCTGCAGAGAGGGGTTGCCTGAAGGACTTGGTGGTTTCCTCAGGCAGGCGTCGATAGTATAGTCATTGTCTGATCCGTCAGACAGAACCAGGGCAGCATGTTGGGATAGTTGCAGACCTGATCTTTTTGGCTTGTTGTTTTTCGTCTCCAGCCTGGATTTTGGGGACTGTGGTAAGGCTCCTCTAAGAGAAGAAATTTTTGTGTCTCCTTTATTCTGTGGTGCAATTGTATCATTCCTCCTGATAGTTCATTCTGCTGCCACCATCGTTTTGGCTGTAGGCAAACTCTTTTGAGTAACCAGTGGCGCAATTTTGCACGTATATTTACAGCTGTAGGATGTTGTGCTCTGGTCAGCCATCGATATTTGGGGGACAACAGCAGTTGTTGGTACAGGCTGCTTCAATGCTGAGGCGAATTACTCATGAACGTAGGTGGCTTTGTAATGTGAAAACCTTCCTCACCTCTGGGTAAGAGATGCGTAATGTTGAATTTACTCCTTGGAATGTTTTGTCTTCCTTGGACACAAGGCATTCTTTGCTCCAAAGTGGATGATTCTGAGAGCAGTGGACACGTTTATCTGGGACAGAGTGCATGGTGAGTGTACAGGTTTGCCACATCTTCCATATGTAGCCTGACCTTTGCGTGGCATGGTGGTGTGACCAAAGCGTTGAAATTTGATGCATAGTGTAAGGTTAGGCACGTAGGATCTAATTTCAAGGTGGTTAAACTATACTGAAATGCACTAAGGCAACTTTCGTAAGTAGAAAGTCAGAATAAGAGCTGGTGTCTGCTCGAGCTCACTATTAATCCACACATGGCATAAAAATGTACGTATGTATGTATGTTTTTATGTTCCATATCCTCTCTTAAACTGTTAGACCGATGTCAACTAACCAAGTAAAATTGCATCACAGTACGATGTATAGTGCAAGACATATGACGGCATAAAGATTGAGATGCATGGAAAACTGACACATCATGTATGACGTTTAGATTTATTACTTCTTCGCTACTGACTATATTTTCAACACATTGGACAGACAGTATCCGCATAAGCCGCTGAAAGTGCCTACATAAATTAATCGTTGAACAACACATAGCTCAGGATACGGCCCACGAGAAATACTGGCCCGCCTACGAATTTGTGACTTTACATTTGCCTTGCCTAACATACATTGCGAACTCTCAGTTCTGTCTGGGTCCAAAGGGAAATCCAGTATGTCAGCGGAAAGGAAACCACTAACGGTTTTAAATATTTCATGTGCTATCGAGAGCTTGTATTTAGTTAAGTGTGCAGTTAAGAATTTTTAAACCCGGCTGAAATAGTAGCTCGCTCCCCGAAGGAAACGTTCGCTGGAACGTGTAAGACCTGTAGTGTCACGTGCTGTGACGCTCGCCACGGGGCCCGAATAACTCTTTGGTCCCAATTCAGCAGGTATAATGTCATAAACACTGAGATGCGTGAAAAACTTCTGCATCATGCATTACAGTTTAATTCACTACTTCTTTACTGCTAACTCTATCCGCAACGCATTTCGCAGACAGTATCCACGTATATTGCTGGATTTACTTGCAAAATTATATCACTGTACGGTATATAGTTCAAGAGATATGACGTCATAAACATTGAGATGCGCGAAAATGAAACTGTAGAACGAAATTCGCTAGGAACATAGATGACATATGTTTACAGATGCATGTGAAATCAGTAAATAACATAAAAATCGATGTGTATGTGTGTTTTACATCTCCTCCTAAACCGCTGGCCTGCTGTTAACCGAACTTCGTACACATATTACTTACTGTCTGGTAAGAATCTAAGAACCACCTACCTATAAAAAGGTGCGAGGGTGAGCATGAATAAGAAATCTAGCCCACAACGAAAGAATGCCCAGAATTTGTTCATTTAATATATCAGAATGAGTGCACTTAGTGATATGGAACAACTTGACACCTAATTTCAAACCCTTAGGAAGCATTTTCTTGCTGACAGCCCACACGAAATGATGAAAGAAAAAAAGATTATCGCTTACTACAGTTTCACTGTTGCTGCAGTAAAACTACCGCATGAGGCATGATATTTTAATTTATTACTTCTTTACTACGTGCTGTATTTGAGAGACATTTTGCAGACAGTATTCACGTATACAAGTGAATATACCAATAAAATTATATCATTGTACGACACATAATTCAGGAGATATGATGTCAAATGCTGAAAGGCGTGAAAACCAGCGGCATCGTGTATGACATTTAAATTTATTTCTTCTTTGCTACTAAATTTATTCGCCACACATTTCGCAGAGACTATCCACAAAAACCGCTGAATCAACTTGCAAAAATATATCAGTGCAAGACACGTCGTGCAGGAGATGTGAAGTCGTAAGCATTGAAGTGCGCGAAAATGAAACTGTAGAAGGGAATTCACTGGAGATACAGGTGACACATATTGTATTTACAAAAACGTGTGAAATAAGTTAACTATTTGTGAAATATATGTGACATGTGGTTATGCAGACAAAGCCACAGGGAAGAACCTTCTCCTAAACCCCTTGATCGATTTCAACTAAATATGGTACACAAATTACACAGTACCTGGAAAGAATTTCTGTGGGACTAAGAACTAGCAACCTCCTATTGGGGTGGGAGTGATAACGTGGAGAGAGAGCAGGGGAGGAGAATATGGAAAGACAGTGAGGTGACGGATGCAGATATGGGGGAGGAGGAGATGGTCAGAGAGAGAGGAGGGAGGAAGTGGGCAGTAAAAGGGAAGAGAAGGTGATGGACAGAGAGAGAGGAGAGTAGGAGATGAAAGAAGAGTGAGGGGAGGAAGAGATGAACAGACAGTGGGGGAGGAGGAGATGGAAAAAGAGAGTTCCCTGAAGTCATGGCCATTTAGAACGACCTGTCAGGCACACAGGATCTGATCGAGAATACCATACACACGGAGAGCATTACCCTAGACAACGAGGTCGTTTGAGATGTACCGCCGGCCTGGTTGACCGAGCGGTTGTTGGCGCTACAGTCTGGGACCGCGCGACCGCTACGGTCGCAGTTTCGAATCCTGCCTCGGGCATGGATGTGTGTGATGTCCTTAGGTTAATAGGTTTAAGTAGTTCTAAGTTCTAGGGGACTGATGACCTCAGAAATTAAGTCCCATAGTACTCAGAGCCATTTGAACCATTTGAGATTTACCACACGCAATAAATGGTGAAAGAAATCGGTAGTGCCCCTTCAAAGGAATCACCCCCAAATTCGCTTTCACTGATTTAGGGAAATCACGGCTAACCTAAATCTGGGACCGAGGATGGCGCCGCAGTGGAGAGACACTGGCCTCGCATACGGGGAAGAGGTGGTCCAAATTGCTTTCAAGGCAAATATCGGTATGTTTCCCTTGTAAATTACAGGAGCATTTTATTTCCTTTGTGTTCCCTATTATGTCGTCATCGTGGACGGGGCGATAAAACGTGGTCTTCCTTCCTAAATCTGGGTTGCCGGACGAAGATATGAACCGTCATCCTTCCGAATACAGGTCCTATATTACCACTGAGTTACCTTTCTCCGTTCCATATTCCGTTTACCCAAAATTTTGATGCAACATAATTGTTTAAAGACTCATTGGTCTAGTTATTGCACAAAATCGTTTACCATTCTCGCAAAATCTGTTGCTGTAGCATTTTGAGAGGCTTCTAAATTTCAGTGACGTGTTTGTGGCGATTATGTTGATGACGGTAAAGGAGGAGGGACAGAAATTAATCCACTGTCGGCACATAGAATGTTCGTCTCAAATAGTACGGCAGTCGCTTAACGTCCCCTCCCAACAGACAAGTCACCGTCAACAATGTACTTGTATCACGGCCTGGCAGCATAAGACACTGCACTGAAGTTTGAGGTTTCATCCACAAAATTCAAACGCAGTCGGGAGATGAGGAACTTCTCGCCACCACCTCTCCTCTCCTTATCTGCGAAGTACTGGCGTTGCATATTCTTTACACAACCAAGAATTGAACCGGCTACCTTCGAATCGAACGTATCCGGCTACAGAGGCGTGTGCATTTTTTGCGGATTCTGTCCTGGCCGTTGTACTTGCGCAGCTGTTTATGTGCGTTGCCACCAAGATGGTCTATACTTTCTCAAAGAGACTGTTGTTTTTGAAGTAGCTTAAAGATTCTGCCTGGAGGCAGAAAACAGGGAGTTGGGGGGATTTGCTTGCATGTGATTTAAAAGCTTATGGGTACGACAATGAATGATACCGGCTCTCAGCAATCACACTACAGCTTTCTATACGAGCAAGAAAGCGTACTAAACTTGCGGTGGTATTTTTAACCATGAACTCAAAGGACAACTGACAGTAAAACTAATAAGTAATTATCCATTAATTCACCATCACCTGAACCGTTTTCTCTCGTCGTAGGTCCAGGTAGCTACATCTCGAAACCGTCTAGAACAGATCGTATGTCTATTTTATGTAGAATTTTATTCATATTAGTCTACATATGGTGTATACATCTACCTATTTTCTTGTGAAAGATCCTATATACAACGTTTGAACTGCAACGAAACATACACTCCCACAGCTAATTAGTATCTAAGTTCAAAGTGCAAGTAAGAAACGACTAAATGTAACTGTCTTTAATGGTCTCGATGTGGGAGAAGTATTTCGAGCACATCTACATACACATAGATACCATACGATGCAAGTACAGGATACCTTGTACTATTACTAGTCATTCCCTTTCCTGTTCCACTCTCAAATGGAGGAGGGGAAAAGCGGCTCGCCATATGACTCCGTAAGAGCCCAAATTTCTCTTATTTTTTCTTCGCGGTCTTTTCGCTAAATGTATGCTGGCGGCAGTAGAATCGTTCCGCAGTCGGCAGCAAAAGCTGACTCTCTAAATTTTCTCTATAGTTTTTTGCGAAAAGAACATCGGCTTCCCTCCAGGCTTTCCCATTGGAGTTCACGAAGTAAACGCCAAATAGCCTTGGCTTTTTCCAATTCTCTGACTGGTGGATTGGTAATAAATGCAGTCCCTTCGCTTGCCATATCACTAAAGAAAAAGGGGTCACCCTGATGTGCCTCTCCGTATGCTGCACTAAAACGTAAGTAGTAGGCGCTACGTTGAAGCCTGTGGCCATATTGTGACGCCTCCTTTCGGCAGGGGGTGCTGCCATACATTTCCAAACTGTCCGCGGAACTGCGGTTCAAGAGGCAGACTCCCTATAATGCAGCTGATATCAGTATTCGATGGGCCAGCAGGCCGACTTTTGCTGAGGGAGAAATGAAAGCTTTTGAAATTCGATGCGCGGGCTTGACGATGCAGTGAGTGGCCGAGGCGCGGTGAAGTCCGCAGCTATGTATAGGCGCTGGCAAACCACCGCTTTCTCATATCGGTCACGTCCTCGGCGGGACGACCTGTTCCGGTGCCGTGGGATTTCTGCCCATCCCATTCTGCGCGGAATCTTTACGTTGTTTTGTCTCGAGAAATGATAAAGAGTTGACCTCTTTTCTGCCTCCTTTCACGCACCATATGGACCTCAGGCACGTGCGCGCTGGACATTCAGCTGGTCTGCTCCGGCAGCCTTCGTAGTTCGTCACCGGACCGGTCAATACACGTGCAGCGACTCAACCGCTTTCTTGTCTTTTTGTTCGATTTGCCGTAACCTCCATTCCAGAGACGGAGAATAATTTTCGAATGTTTTAAATTTTTGACAGATAGTTTACAAGTTTACCTTTATAGTCTCAGTCGCCTTTTCTGTAGTGGACGTCATGTTTAATGGTACTGTCATATAAGTTTTAGTAACTATTGGCCAACGAGAAACGGATTTATCATGTCATTGCTCTAAAATTCAGCAACATAGCACGCAGTCTGTTGCAGATAAATGCGTCTGTGAAAACTGCGTGTAGAACAGTGTTTAGAGTAATACTTTCGTCAGCATATTTATTTAAGTATTTGTCAGGCACAATACCTTCTCACCGGCGAACTCATTCATTGCTAATTCATAGCCTGAAAGTTTCCATGTTAGTTTTTAGAGACTACCTGACAGTCATGGTGGGGGGGCTCGTCGGGTTGACTTTAGGTGACGACTGGTAGTGACCGAGGGAAATCTGATGGCACAATGGTACCTCATAGATATTTTGAGTTCCTATGTACCACTTCTCATGCGACAGTGTGGTGGCAACATTTTCCAACAGTGTAATGCTAGTCCACAAATGGCAAGTGTTTCTATGAAATCGCTGTGTAATGTTGTGGTACCTCCAGATCCAGCAAGATCTCTTCTGGACAGAACATGTGTGGGTCCAAATCTGATGACAAATCCGTCTAACTACCAGTATTCAGGACCATTGACAACAGTTCTGAGATAGCTCATCGCAAGGGAGGATGAGAGGGCTTCGTGACACCTTTACGGACCAAATCAGTGTACGGACCCAGCACTGAACGAGTGCAATGTCATACTGATAAGCGTCCTCTTATTGCTAAGTTTTTTGTAGATTTGACTCGATTTTGTAATCACTGAAACATCACATACCCTCCTAGTCCATGAATTTTTATTTAGTTTTTCCTCCCGTCCCACATGCTTCATTTTTATTCTTGAAGCACTGTAATTCAATCATCTCTTCACTTGACTGGTGCCAGAAAGTTGTTGGATTTTTGCCGGCTCCGTGAAATGGAAACTTTATTGACAAGTTTTTTTTTCGGCAAATGTTCTGTGTATAAGAAAAATGAATCACTAAATCCAGATGCCCGTTATAGGGTGATGTACGTCAGTAGAAATGTCATAAGACATGAAGCAGTTGCAGATGGCACACGAGATCTAATCTCAACAAACATCTTCTCCACGACCCCGAAACTAAGAAATATCCCGCGTCAAATTTATTCAGCTTCTGAAATGAAAAACATGTTTCCACCTCTGGTTTTTGTAGCTTCTCTACCATACTTAGAACTGTCCAATAAACATATAAATCGAAAATCTTTACACTATCAAATGTCACTCCGACGTTAATCTTACAACATAATGACGATAAATGTCCGCTTCCGGTAGTTGAGTGGCCGCCGGCACGTTAGCTCAGCGTGTTCGGTCGGGGGTTAGCAGCCCTCTGCAATAAAAAAAAAAAAAAAAACTGAGTGAATGGATCAATAACGAACTTCAGCGGGTGTCATGGGACGTCCGCCCCGAAGAAGGCAACTAACATGAACGAATAAAACGAGATTAAAAAAAAAAAATTGGTCACCGCGACAGAAAGTCAATCCTAAGTTCCCGCGTTCGATTCCCGGCTGGGTCGGCGATTTTCTCCGCTCAGGGACTGGGTGTTCTGTTGTCTAATCATCATCATTTCATCTCCATCGACGCTCAAGTCGCCGAAGTGGCGTCAAATCGAAAGAGTTGAACCCGGTGAACGGTCTACCCGACGGGAGGCCCTAGCCACGCGACATAACGATAAATTAACATACACAGACTGACAATTTATTTATATTACTAGGTTTACGTTTAATAGCTTTTACTTCTGTATGTTATTTTAATTTCGTTTTTCTCTTTGCAGAAATAATTGAGGAGTAGTATTTTATAGAAGAAAGAACTTCCGATTACTGTTTTACATCGCCGCTCTGCAGACGGCTAATTAGCAACTGATTATAATAATGATTAAGGTGATTGCTGCCATCAACACAATTAGTATATCACTGATGAAGGTAGTTTCTGTCTTTCTCGTGTAGACGTAACCCGCATGTAGGCTTTTAAGACATAACAAAAATGTTTATTTAATTTAATTAGTAATACTATGAAACTAAAAATGTCTAATGTCTAATGAGAAACCTCAAGTCAACACAAATAGCGCGAATTACGTAGTACTAGGAATGAAAATAAAGTTCAACCTTCATTCATCTTGCGATAAATTTTCATGTATTTGGTTGAATAATATATAGCATGAGCAGCAATGGAAACAAATACATCTGAGTTCTAAGCTGTTGTGGTGCTCTTCATTCCGAAGACTGGGATGATGCAGTTATCTGTTGTATTCTTTTCATTTCTGAAAACTTATGCAGCCTATATACTTTTTACCTGCTTATTTTTGTGAATCCATGATGTCCATACATAATCATTATCACACTCCATATCCAAGCTGACAAATCCTTGAAGCCTCTGCATAAGTCTTACCAACCATATTCTTTCCTTTAGTAACTTTGTGCCATAAAGTTATTTTGTCCCAAATACTATTTAGTATCCCCCTATGATCACCCGATCCACCCACGTGATCGTCGAAAGCTTCTATTCTTTTCTGTTCTGAACTGTTTACTGTCCACGTTTCACATCCGCACAAGTCAACATTCCAAACCTACGCCTTCACTAAACATTTCTATTTTGACAGAGATATGACAGAATATCGGGAGCGGCAGGAGAACCCGTCGAGAATAGACCAACCTGTCTGGGATGCGAAGCAACGGATCACCGAAAATGAACACACAACACAGAACAACGAAGGAAATGAACACGTGGTGACTGCACTACTGAGTAACAAGTGACAGCGAGTAACCCAAAGAGTGAAAACTAGAAATGTAGCGAAACAGAGATCGAGAGCTTTAGTCATTTACAACAACGAGACAGAAGCGAAGAAGTTACGCGACTGCATTTTGCGTTGCTTAGCAGACGTTCTTACACGGTTGCTGCGAGCGCTGGTTGGCCAGTGTGGTGGATACTCATACCGCAACGTTTGGGTTTTCCGGGCATCGCTGCTCCGACTGGCGTCCGTGGTGCTGCTCCACGCTTTCCGGTGGACTTTCAAAGTAGCTACGACAAGATATCTCCACCTTACCTACTGAAAACGGAGCCTATGGCCAGATGCACTCGGTGTTTCAGAGAACGTCCGCCGTTAAACTGCCTCGTGGCGATGAGGGCGTTGTTGGCCATAAACGCCGAGGCTGCTTAGGCATCTCCGTCTCCACGTCCGTGTCTGTTGGTAATAGAGCTGGTTATTTTGGGCGCAGATTGTGTCTGTTAGGTTGTCGGTCTGACAAGAGAGGGCATTCTGGTTCTGGGTGTTCCGCTGGTGGTTGATAAGTGTGGACGGAGCTGATTTGTATGACTTCGCTCCTACCCATTTAGTGTGCGGACAGAGGTGATGTGTCATCCGTGGTTGTCCACTAAGGTACATTTAATTTTCTGTATGTTAAAATTTTACTTCTCTTCTCCACGAATTTTTGTTCCAATTGGCAACGCCTTGATGTTGGAACATAACATCCGCTACACCTATTTCCGTTAAAACGCACTATATTATTCCGTATCTCCACTGTGTACATGTCTTTCGTGAGAGTAATGTATGAGTATGTGACACATTCAAGCAACTCCAGCAATCGTTTAATTTTATTTTGACTCATATTACTGAGAAGTTCTTCCAAGGAATTCAAAAAACAACAAGAAAAATTTAAGAAACGTCTAGTTTATTTCCGATAAAGCAGGCATTTTCATTTTCGGAAAATTTCTATTTGCAATAATTGTACGACTTTCATTAAGGCAGAATCAAAATACTATGTGATTGAATGAACACCGAACATTATTTATTCCTAAGTTAAGATTTAGTAATAGCTGGGTATTTTTTATTATCTCCAGCAACAATCTTTAAAACAAATTGTTTCTCAACTTCGTCTGTTGGAAGGTTGTTATAGTGGTCCTAAATTAGTTTGACACCTCTTCCTGCAACACCATTCACAACATCCATTCCTCAGATTTTTGAATTCACTTTTGTAACAGGAGTCATTTTTCCATGGTGAGGAGCTGTTGTTGCCAAAATTAGTACTGATAATCTCGTGAAGGAAGTTATCGTAACAGGCGTTACAAAAGATGAAAACATTCACAAAAGAAAAAAGATTTTTTTTATGATGCACCTTTTCACTTGATTTTTTCCTTCTTTTTTCTTATCCCAAAATAATTTGAGCTATAATATATTTTCCACGACCTTTGTTAGAACTTCGTCATCACGCATAGCTGAAGCCACAGTTTCTGAAGTTAAGTATCACAGGTTATTTGAAAATTTTTTGCAGAAGCCTTAGTCCTTACTGGATCCGTATCCTGATAATTTATCAGTTGACTTACAAGTGGGAAACCGTGACAAGATGCCTTAATTGCTTCTGTTGACAGAAACCAAGAAAAGTACTCGTACATTTCTTTTTAATGAGTTTCTTCTCAACATCAGGTAAATGAATGGGATTTTGAAACATATGGCCTTTGACATCCACCCAGAATTAGTTACTGAGTTACTGCTCCTGCGATTCGAAACGATATCACATTCATTGGAATGCCACCAAGAAAGATCATCGTGAACTCTAGCAGTTCTCGGTAATCATCTCGCGCTTGTTTCTGCATGGAAAATTGGTTTTCAAGAAATTCGAGACTAGGAGACCGTACATCAAATGTTCTTCAGTGGTACCGGCTATGTAAGCGTTCTTGTCAACTTTCGTGCAAGTTACTCTACATATCTTGAAAAGTTTCATGTACGGACCAGAAGCTTCCCTCATCAGTGGTTGAAACATGTCCTGAACACTAATTCAAAAAAGTGACGACGACAAGACAAGTATAACAGGTCACAACTAAACAGTTTTTCTACATTTGCATGGCTGCCATGCACTCGATCTGTACTGTTTGTTATCGTAGCACAACAAAATGCCTGAATTTTGTCAGCTATACTACACTTTTCTATTGCCTTGTAAACAGCCATATCCTGATCTTCTCCAGAAGGTGCTGAGATTTCAGGGGCTCTCAACAGCTGTTACTTGCCTTAAAGATTACTGATACTCTCAGTCTATCTACCATTTCCACACCTTCGAGCGGTGAGAACAACTTTCCATCCCAGTGTAAAACGAATTCTTGGCAGTCATTTACGTTTAATTTGTTCTGCATTTCTGTATGTATGGTAAATAACTATATTAAATAACAAGACTTCATATCAGTAACAATAAAAAATTACAATAAAATTGAGAAAATGCGTAACAAAATTCAGAAGGCAAATATTAGAAATTTCATGGTCGACGAGGGTCGTCTTGTAGTTGTCCGAGTGAGCTAAAATTCTGAACATACCGTTTGTTACAGATTGGAACAAAATAGGGGGGTGGAAGGTAAACTATCAGAAAGCTGAAAAATAAGTGCCACCCTAGTGTCCATCAATGTTGCTACAGTCCACCTGACTTTTGCTCCGTAGATATATGCCCACGTTGCTGATCCTGGTCAGAAGCGCCCTGACTGCCGTGACTAGGGTTCCCGTTATTATGAGGCTAAGAGATGGAGGAGCATTATCACTTGTCTCTCACGAAGGAGCATCCCTGAGCTTTGATCCTGGAGGGGGGTGGTCCTGTATATGATCAGAAAAGGGTGAGTACTGCTATAGTGGTGTGGTTTGCACTACGTTCAACATTTGGTGATTAAGTGTCGTATGCGTCATGAACTACCCTACGCCGTTAGAGCATAGATAAAACGGCGGAATATAAATGTTCTTTATACTGTCTGAGGTGCAGAATTATCTGAAAATAATTACTGTGAATCGGGGCCCATTATCAGACACTATAGATCGGGAAACCCTTCATTCGCTGTTTATTGTGGCTTTTGTTATGGTTGATGCCGTGCTTAACATACACGAGTGTTGGGAATTGGCTTCATCACTGTAAGCCATACAGAGTCTAGAAATAGGTCCGTAAGGTTCAGTGGAAATCTCGCGGTCGATGGAGGAGGCCAGGGAAACAAAGATTGCGGTGGTGCTGCTGGATGCGAGGTGTTAGCTGAGCTGGCTTCCTACTCCCTGTTTAAGCGTGTCCAGTATGACTGCAGTTTCACTAGAGCTTTCATCCGTGACATTCCCCAGTGCGCGCGATGAAGTAGCTGCAGGGCCTGTCTCCGCACTGGCGGCAGCATTGCGATAAGGTGCCTATCTGTCTCGGCGTCTATTATGAGTACATCTTTGATTACTACTCCATGGCGCTAGATGCGGGACCAGGTCTGGAGCATTGACTTTTTTTTTTTTTTTTTTTTAATGCGTGTGGTTCATCGTGGAACACCAGGTAGCGAATGACTTGTCGTACGATCGGGGCCTGGCGCGTGTCTACAGCAGTTCCATCTGGTGTTATGGGATACTCTTCCAAAGTCTTTCTACTTTCTGTGCGTATATGGAGAAATAAGATTTACTGCTTTTCCCAAGACCATGCTCTTCTCTTCTTTTTTTCATCATGTTGCTGTACTGGTCTTCAGTTCTAAGACAGGTCTGATGAACTCTCTACACATGTTTATCCAGTATAAGCGTCTTCATCAGTGAATCACTGCTACAACTTACGTGCATTTTAACCTTCTTACTGTATTCGCCTCTTGGACTTCCTCTACAATTTTTATCCCCCCTCCCATTCTTCCCTGTAATACTATAACGATAATTTCGTGATACCTCAGGATATGTCTTACCAACCGAAACATTCTTTTAGTCGAGTTGTGCGATTAATATCTCTCTCCCCAGTCTGATTCAGTACCTCGACACCAGTTACGCTATGTAACAATCTACTCTTCAGCATCTTGCAATAGCACCACATTTAAGAAACTTCTTCTTCGAATTGCTTATCGCCCAAGTTTCGCTTTTGTACAAGACTACACTACAGACAAATAACTTCAGAAAAAATTTTTTAACACTTAAATTGATATTCGATGTCAACAAATGCCTCTTTTTAAAAAATTATTTATTTGCTACAGCCAATTCACAAAAGCAGTAAATGTTAATGTGCAACATTGTGCAGTCAGTGTCATCTCTCTCTCTCTCTCTCTCTCTCTCCCTCACACACACACACACACACACACACACACACTATCACACACATACACAGACACGCACGCACACACATGCGCACTACCACACCACCACTAAAGAAACTACACGGACAACATAACGTCTCTTCCAAGTTTCCCATGAAAGTATAATGGGAGTTAGTGTTAACATGTGTAATTGCTTATTTCACAGAGATGGACAATAAGCAGGCATGGATACTAAAACTACAGTTAAAAACACTCGTCACAAATTATCAACAGCTTCCTTTCAGCAATCTTTTTTTTATGCTCCTCCGTCTGAAGATTGGTTTGTTGCAGCTCTCCATTTTACTCTACCCTCAGCAAGCCTCTTCCTCGCCGAAAGAGTACTACGACCTAAATCTTTTTCATTTTGATTACATTATTCATCTCCTGGTCTCCTTCTAAAATTTTACCCCCATCCCCAATCTCCCACACATACTCCCATCCAGTATGAAACTGATAATCCCTTGATGACTCAGAATGTATTCTGCCATCCTAACCCTTGTTTTAGTCAAGTTGTGGCACAAATTTCTTTTCTTCAAAATTCTATTCTACACCTCCACATTAGTTACATGATGTACCCATATAATCTTCAGCATTCTTCTGCAGTACCACATTCCAAAAGCTTCTATTCTCTTCTTGCTGAACTGTTTATCTTCCACGGTGTACTTCTATACGAGGCTACACTCGAGACAAGTACATTCAGAAAAGGCTTGGTTGAAGTTACAAGGCCAGAACAGTCCGTCATCCAGACTGTTGCCCCTGCAAGTACTGAAAAGGCTGCTGCCCCGCATCAGGAACAACATGTTTGTCTGTCCTATCCGTTGTGATTGCACCTATGGTACAGCTACCTGTATCGCCGAGGCACGCAAACTACCCCACCACGGCAAGATCCATGATTCAAGGGGGTGTCATAAAGCCCTATGACTTCCTGCTTCATAGTGACTGCATTCTCACCAATAGCAAAGTCAAGCGGTACAGCATGCAATAAAATAAAAATAGATTTAACCATTTTACTGATATTAGAAACCCCTTTAGACAATTTTCGATCTTTGAGAATAAATTTGGTGTTTGAAGAAAGCAATAAACAGTAATATCATTGTTTTTTGCAGAAATCGAAGTATTTAAAAATCAAAGCCAACGAAGATGCTTCAAATGGCTCTGAGCATTATGGGACTTAACTTCTAAGGTCATCAGTCCCCTAGAACTTAGAACTACTTACACCTAACTAACCTAAGGACATCACACACATCCATGCCCGAGGCAGGACTCGAGCCTGCGACCTTAGCGGTCACGATGTTCCAGACTGTAGCGCCTAGAACCGGCCAACGAAGATTTATTTGCAGTAGTAGGAACCACATTTATGACTGTGCTACAGGTCTGTTCATCACGATTTTTCAAATTGAAATTTCCAGAAAAACAGTAATCATAATTTGATACCTTCGCATTATGTGTTGTTCTGAAAACGATAGAACTTCCTTTACCAGATATAACTAGAACGCCTTCTTAGACATAAATGTATGTCAAAGTACGAATGTTCTTAAATTTTTAGTTTGTACACTCAGATAGGAAAAATCACCTGTTTAAAGCCCTTTCAGTCCAGGAATTATTAAAACTAAACCTTTCTAAAAGCGTAAGTAGATGTAAATACTGCAGCTGAATGTGAAGTACTCATTGCGTATTCGTTGTTTTGTATGTGTGGTATATGTGAGCCCTGACCAGTTCATGCAACTGAAAATCTGATACAGGAAGACTTCGAACACGGTTTCTAGCCCTTCATTTTCTATTTCCAGACGCCAGCGGAAGCTACATACGTTTCGGCAACATAATTTATTAGCTTTCAGCTATATAGCAGAAGGTATTGGAGAACGGCTACCTTAGTTCTACAGTGAGCGGTGTCCTTGGAGAATACCTTACTGCAGTCGAAGAAACGTTAGAACTAAACCCCAGTCGACAATAAGGTCATGACAGCTGGAACTCTGGCTGACTTGGACGACGGGAGAAAAGTAAACTGATTGGCTCTCATTAAAGGAACTACCTTGATAGTCATGTAAACTATGAAATTTTTAGTTCGGAACGATAATTCAGAGTGCTTCGTGCCTGTATTAGAGTATTTTGTGCTCTTAATGTCTATCAAAGAAAAGATATTCTACATCTTTGTCTACACGTATACTCCACAAGCAGGGACTGTGGATGGCCAGCCGCAGTGGCCGAGCGGTTCTAGGCGCCTCATAGTGCTCAGAGCCATTTGAACCTTCTTTTTTTTCCACGGTGGAGCCACTTATAGTCCCAATCCGGTTGCATTTAGAGCGAGAATATAATGACCATACCTCCCATATGTTACTCCTATAGTGTTTAAGCGAGGTATAAAGTGCGTTTAGAAGTTTGTAAACTGAGTATCTTGTGATAAGGAGCCAATACTCGGGTATGAATATCTGCGGTCGTACGAGTTCTTGAATAAGTTACGCGTGATGCGTACGTGTGCGTAAACTGCTTACGTTTCATAACAAAGAAATGCCTGCGGCATCAACGGTGGTGGCGCTACGTGTAACAACAGTATTCTATCGTCCGTGATGTGTCCACGGCGGAGTTCTCCACTTTGTGCAGTTCGTAACTGCTTGTCGGAGATGGAGCATTACCCGTTCATCGTACCAGAAACTTGCACATACGAATGTAACATATTCTTAATCAGAACGTAGTGCCTGGAGAGCCGAGCGGAAGTACACAGAAAAGTAAAACTGCCTTTAACCTGACTGTATGATATTCATCTCCGTTGATAGAAACGTAAGAGAAACTGGCTCATTCAAAACATCAAAAACTGGCCAAGATTGTCCACAAAGTACTATTTGATCAATGTTAATTGAGAAACTGCTTTTGGCCCTTGTGAGATATGGTTGAAATGGCTCTGAGCACTATGGGAATTAACTTCTGAGGTCATCAGTCCCCTAGAACTTAGAAGTACTTAAACTTAACTAACGTAAGGACATCACACACATCCATGCCCGAGGCAGGATTCGAAACTGCTACCGTAGCGGTCGCGAGGTTCCAGACTGTAGCGCCTAGAACCGCTCAGCCACTCCGGCCGGCCCTTGTGAGATAAGATTAATGAACAAGCATCCGTCAGCGAAATGCACACTATGAAGAATACAGAAAAAGGGGGCCGGCCGAGTGGCCGTGCAGTTCTAGGCGCTACAGTCTGGAACCGCGTGACCGCTACGGTCGCAGGTTCGAATTCTGCCTCGGGCATGGGTGTGTGTGATGTCCTTAGGTTAGTTAGGTTTAAGTAGTTCTAAGTTCTAGGGGACTGATGACCACAGTAGTTAAGTCCCATAGTGCTCAGAGCCATTTGAACCATTTTAGAAAAAGGGGGAAGAACAGCAATTACGTCCCCACCGTAAGCAAAAGTGTGCAAGAGATGGGACAAAATGATCTTAAAAGCAGATTTCAGTTCTGTCGACGGATTAACGTATAATTCGTGCATTAACACTGGATGTCTCCAGTTTTACAGTATTATGAGCTTAAGAGGTTATAGTGAGTTTACACTTCTGATGCCAATAAGAAAATCAAAAATTCATTTGCGACCATTTATTTAATGTAGCATGAAGATTCACTATATCCAGTGAAGCTGTTTAGAAACCAATGAAGCCAAGATCAGAGTTATTTTCCTTCAAATGTACAACTATCACCGTCCTCATATTGCACCAGAATTACTTCTTTGCGTCGGAAAAGACAAAGAAAAAGAGCTGTTTTTTCGTGTGTTTTAAAGAAGAAAAACGTCAGTCGATACAAATACTAAAGGTAACCAAAAATCGCATCAACGTAAGACATTGAGAGCAGTTTCTGCAACAGCAGTTTAGATTATTCAAGCGGTTTGTAAAATGATAAACGATCGGTAACATCGCGTTAGGACTAGCCTTGCGGTCTGGCTCTGAGAGCATCCTTTGTAAGTCTCTCTGTCTATAATGAGACTGACGAAGCGTAAAAGTCGCAGCACAGGTGCTCGGTGCGTTTCTCCTGTCGGTGGTGGGGAATGAGGACCAGGACTTCCTCACGTGTGTGCACGCGCGGCACTTTATTTTATTCATAATCCTTGGCCAGCCGCCTCGCCCTCGCTATTGAAAAGGCCGGCCTGATACCTGGGGTGCCCCGCGTTAACGACTCTGCCGCGAGCCGCCCCGTGCTCCAGGTAACGACTAACTAGGCCGCTCTTCCCCAGAGGAATGTTCACTCTCCGCGGACGCCTTCTCAACGCTTTAAGCAGAAATTCTACAGCTTCTCTTGCGCTTACATCTCGACGGAGGCTTTGTGGCATGTGAAGAGCGCGATCTCACTGGCATGTGGTATCTGCTCGCTGGCAGGATAGGAATTACGGGAAAACAAATCGTAAAGTGTGGAGTTCGAGCGTCAGTCAATGATAGTGTTTCTTTCTAGGCGTTACAGAACACTGGGAAAGGAAACTGGAGAAAATAACAACACACAAAAACAAGATGTACGCATCCATTCACTCATCGGTTCCGTATTCCAGGAAATCGCCTACACGCTCTACGTCTAGGCACCTCGCCTCTCTAATAGTAATATTAAAATTATTCTGTCACAAACATCTTTACAGGTTTCATACCGTCGAGATGTTTTTGCCTACAGCTCTTCCGGAAAGGAAAAGAATGCCGAAATATTTTGTTTGCGTGCCCTAGATTGTATAGTAATGCTGCAACCGTTTTACGTGAACGTGGATGGCTCTGAGCACTATGCGACTTAACTTCTGAGGTCATCAGTCGCCTAGAACTTAGAACTAATTAAACCTAACTAACCTAAGGACATCACACACATCCATGCCCGAGGCAGGATTCGAACCTGCGACCGTAGCAGTCCCGCGGTTCCGGACTGAGCGCCTAGAACCGCTAGACCACCGCGGCCCTTTACGTGAACGTGGGAACCTTGGTCATCCGTTGTCGACCTGTATGCAGCTGTGCCAGCAACACCGGATCACAGACTTTTCAACGCGTTGTACATAGTCATAGTTGCCGAACGTATACGCATATGACACTAATCTATTACAGTATGTGCAAAAATCATTCTATAACATTTGAATTTATAGTAAGTACACTGTATTGATTTATATGTAAATATGTGTATTCTGCCTCCCAGCTGCGTGTATGTAAGTGTGTGTGTGTGTGTGTGTGTGTGTGTGTGAACAAGAAAAATTGAAACAGAATTGATCTATTGAAATTTGTATACTTTCTGTAAGAATGAACCGGCTGTGGCGTGTAAGTTAAAAGCTACTAAGCAAATGAAGAAGTGGGTTTTTTCCTGTCACTTAATACCTGACAATGTTAGAACTACGAAATCTCATATCTTAAGTTATAAGAAGCAGTCTAAAAACATATACTGTATTGCGCGAAAAAACTAAGTAAGTGGTGGCTGACTATTTTCGGTCCTGTTGGCAGGTGTTTGCCTTTCACCACGCGCATATATGATAGTAAGCTACTAAACACTGCAAGTATAATACGTACTCTTTCTGTCGTAGTGTGCTAGGAAATGTGTTTGCTATAAAGCAAGTAAAAAAAAAATGGTTCAAATGGCTCTGAGCACTATGGAACTCAACTGCTGTGGTCATAAGTCCCCTAGAACTTAGAACTACTTAAACCTAACTAACCTAAGGACATCACACACATCCATGCCCGAGGCAGAATTCGAACCTGTGACCGTAATGGTCGTGCGGTTCCAGACTGTAGCGCCTTTAACCGCTCGGCGACTCCGGCCGGCAAAGCAAGTAAAAAACTACAGAGAAAGATATGGAATAAGTAGTAGAGAAGGAAGAAAGATCAGCGTTGGAAGGAAGATTAGTGTTTAATGTACCGTCAGCAACGAGGTTATTAGAGATAGAGCACAAGCGCAGATGCGCAGATTAAGGACGGATGGAGGCGCAAAGCTGCCGTGCCCATTCAAAGGAACCATCATGGGTTTGCCTTAACCAGTTGAGGGAAGTCACGAAAATCCTAAAGCACGATGTTTGGATGCTGATTTTAGCCGAATGCGGGGCCATTGCTGAACAACTGCGAGACCTCGCTCGGTAGAAAGATAAAAACTACTAATTTGATGCATATCGAACACAACTATTCTATTCTATAAGAGCCTACAGATGAGCAGTAAACAAAAACGAACGATGAACGTAGAGCACATTTACACCTTTGGAGTTAAATAAAGTGATAAATACAGGTAGAGCAGGAGCAATATAGAACGCTTTACTAGGTATATATTCTGAATCAAGAAACTCTTCTTCATTCAGACCATTAAAAATTTTTGTCAAAACGAAGCACAGTTTAGCACCACACATGGATATCTAACAGAGTTGCATCTCATTGGAGGACTGCAGTAAGATAAGAAAATAATACGAATTTACAATGAAAAAAATTTCATTCTAACGCTTTATCACACACTAGATAGCAGAGCTGTTCACACTTGTTTAGAGAGTCTCTCTGCACTTGTTGTTCTCATACAGTGAGGAAGTAGTCTTTTTCGTGTGTGACATAACTTAAAGCCACAGCAAAATGGGGCTTGCAAAGACGAGGTTATTTACCTGCGTAACCGAAAAAGAAGATTACGATACAGAAATGGACAGTTCTGAAGAAGATAATTCGTCCAGTGGAAGCAGTTATTGTCCCTCTGATGAATATTCATCCGAAGATGACATGTTAAGTCGAAAATACTTACTTTTTAAACATTTAAAATTTGGAACCTAACAGGGTAAAATATTATTCCGTAATTATAACTCTTGTATACTTGCTAATTAAAATATGTATTTGTGAATAATGAACAAATTATACTTCTGCTATTAATTACTGTATTATTAGCAATAATTTTAATATTATAAGTCTATTTCTATAATATATTAAGGTATGTTACATGTGTTAAAGTGGCTTTGATCTTTCTGATTCAGAATACTTTATTTGGCTTAGGATGATGTAAAAGGCCTGCCGAAGTATCAGCTGTTAAAGAAAAAAAGAAGAAATATGTGCAATTAGACAAGGGAAAAATCTTAATGTCGTAGAAATTCTGGCAGAGAGTACATTTCTGATGAAACAGGACATAACTGTTGGTGCTTAAATTCGTGGTCCTTTATATAAATGTAAAAGCAAGTGTTGGAGCAAAATTCATGAATATATAGAGCAGATATTCCATTCTTTATGGGATATGGGTGATTTCAGTTGCCAAAATAATTACCTTCTGAACAATATTAAGATGAAACAATTGCGAAGGAGGTAACTATGATTAATGAAAATCTGAATTTAATTTTATACCATGTACTTTTTGTCAATAAAATATTATTATTTTGAGTAATGTAGTTTACATTTTTAGGTACCGAAATAAAAGGAAAAGAGCAATTTCGCAGCGAATGTTTACTCTTTTGTACAAGGTTAAGGTTAATGGCTGTAATATTTTTGTGTGGAGAGACGCATTTTTAAATGTGCAGGAGCTTCAGAACAGTCAAGGACGTCTTAAGAACTCACAAAAACACTTGCTTGATGGACACTCCACTTCTCCAAAAGACAAAAGAGGTACTTAAAGATTAAATAATATTGCTTCCCAGAAAAACCATAATTTTGTTCTATTCTGCTTATTTATCCAGTGTTTTTCTTGAAGTATCATATTCAAACATAAATTCACTAAATTTCTCTAACCTGATCATTTAGCTTTAAAATTACTTTTATTCTTTTCTTTGTTTTCAGGTCAGAAAGGGAATCCATGAAAGAAAATTTCACCAGAAGCAGTTCAGACAGGTCACAACTTCATAAGTAATATAAATAAGTATGCCAGTCATTACAGCCGCTCACAGAACCCTAATAAAATGCACTTAGACCATGACATGTCAATTTCTTCATTATATCAAGAACATTATTTGAAATATTGTGAAGAAAATAATGCAACACTAGTAAAAGTTTCAAAATTTCGAGATATTTTTAACAACGAGTTTAATAATGGCTTTAAATTGCCTCGTTCAGACACATGTCATGTATGTGATGAATTTCAAATTCAAATGAAAAATGCACAATTGACAACTGTGAAGATTAAAAAATGTAAGGTACTTACATCATGCCAAATCATCTGCTGGACAAACTATCATTACACAGTTTTCCAAATTTGCTAGCGAAAGTTCTGAGGAATATCTTAAAATAGCCTTTGATCTACAACAAACGTTTCTATCACCAAGGCTGACGTCTGGGCCTGCATTCTATAAGAGGAAGTTGTGGACATATAATTTTGGTATTCATGATTGTGGGTCTCAAAAGGGATATATGTTCAGATGATGAGATAGGAAGCTGTCTGATAAAATTCATAGAAATAGAAAAGTCTCAAGCAAACATTCTTCACATTATTAGTGATAACTGCAGACGCCAAGGCAAAAATTGAGCAATTGTTGCACTAGAGGGATCACTAGTACGTCCAGGAAAATTTAAGGCCTTTGACCATTGGTTTCCATAAGTTGGCCACACACGATTGCCCTATGACCGAATTTCAGTCGAATTGAAAACCATGTTAAGAACAGAAACTCAACTGTGTACACCCCTGATGGCCGCCTTACGGTCATTAGAGAAGCGTGCAAGAAGAAGACGTTTTCAGTCGTTAAAATGAAGCAAGGAGACTTTATCGATCTGACACTTTTGCAAACAAATATTTAAGGGAAGGACAAACATTATGATGGATCTCATTTCCGATTTTCTGACGTGACAGCGTTTCTTTTGATGAAGGAATGCCATCACATTTAAAAAGGGAGTATGAGTTTACTGATTTTGGAGAACTCAGAACTGTAAATATCACTAGAAAAGGACGAGGATATTAGCAGCTTAACCCGTTCCAGCTATAAACGAAATACTTAAAACCCATTCCAATTTACGACAAAAAACTCAAAGATGTTACGTCATTAATGACATATTTACCAAATGTTTCGAAGGGATACTTCTAGAGTCTGAGTGAAACAAAGGAAGAAAGTGATGTAAATGACACACGGGTGATAGATAATGGCTATATTGTTTCAAATATTGTAGTCACTATCATTGTAAGTAATTTGTATGTTGATGTATTCATTTAGTATGAGACAGGCCAAAGCCCAACGTTATGTCACCCAGGGATAAAACTTTTTTTTATTAATAGTGTTTAACTTTGTTCATAATATAACTCTGCACGCATTGGAGAAATAAACCTCTGTTTGTCGGATACCTAGAAAAGTTGAAATATGATTTATAGAATTATTCAATGTTTTAAAACCCTCTCCAGAAAAACTTTGATTTTGGGGCTGTGGATTATATCATTCTAGCCCCTTCAGTTGTTGTTATTATTACTATTATTATTGCTTTTACTACGCTGAGAAGTAGCTTTGTAATCAATCGAACAACACCAAAAAATGTTAAAAACAAGTCCTGTAATGTAGAGAGAGAGTAGATCTAAAAGACATAACAAATATACAGAAATTTCTAATCAGTTGCTAGGCTAACGTAAATTTTCACTTAATGAAAGAGCTGATGGTTATGTAACAAGAGACCATTTTCGCTACTACGTAGGATTGTTGATATTACCTGTACATTACATATCGACCAGTTTTCTCGTATTTATTTTACCAGATTTTCTTTTTTGTTTCACGTCTTTGATTCAGGTTTCCATATTTGGTTTCACTTTTACAAATTTTCCCCATTATTATTAACATGTACTGGAAGCAAGAACAATGTCTTGTTCCCAGTGATATCAAGGCTTAATGGGCGATAACTTCCATGAACCAATACTGATATGAGAGCACTACTCAATTCACTTCCTGACAGTTACTTTAAAAAGCATTCAGAAGTAACCGAAGTTTCACAGTCGATGTACACAGGAAAAATATGTTGAGTTCAAACTAAATTAGTGTAATTAATATTAATTGATTAAAATATTGATACAACTGCATCGATAACTTACGCGATATATGTAAAATCCAGAATTGTGATCTATGATTAAAACGCAATAATCTGCTACAGCTATTTAAACGACATTAATCTCAGTTTTTATTTAGATATTTTTATAGTGATTTTCGTTGTGTTTTCAGCCGTCTATCCCCATGTTAGTACCGTTCATCAATATATTATAAACATAAACTGCATCCAGTCAGAACCGGCCATCTTTCACAATCCTTGGATATTTCTTGCTCCACTAAGGCATACGGAAAATAGACTTTCAGCATTGTTGGTAATTGTAGAAGTATTCTTATAATTTATAAGACATCTAGTAGTTCTGACACAGAGCTTGTTCTACGCCATATGAATGACGTCACACTCCACCACACCAAATGATGCTGCATAAGTGCAACAAAAAAACAACAGCAGAGAAAGAAATTTAAGAAAAAAAACAAGGTTCATGGGGTGTCAAGTTGTGCTTGCACATTGCACAATGTTCACGATTGTGCTGAGAATGAGGCACTAAATCACATTGTTGGAAATATTCGAAGCACTTCACAAATTCGTTAGTTTCTCTGAGGGGTTGGTATCTTGAGTCATATGCATTGATGCACGTGGTTCCATGTCTTGAGCATCGGAGGGGGGCTTTTGGGATGGGGCCACAGTACTGACATCACATAGGGCTAAACGTCGGCTGTTGCTGCTACATTGTTGCAACAGCAATAGGGTGTGATGGAGCATCTGCAGTACTCTGTTGAGATTGCAGCAAGACCCACACATATGATCATGGCAGTACGCTAGGAAGACATAGTGATAGGCTCTCCTCACGTCGATTAATTGTCTCTGAGGTCTACTAGTTGGGATACATCACTAGTCCAGGTCTCTTCTCTCCCTGGACAGTACTTTACGTTTCCCAATATTGCAGTTCGACGAGGGATGATGGCACGTGGAGTGACTCCACAAGTGTGTGAGGTGATCCAGACAGGATCGAACTAGGAGCGACGATTGCTACAACTACTCTCTAAGTGAGAGGAGAAGTTAGATATGAGACAATTCATTTGTTAGAGTTTGTGGCATGATACTGCTTTGTATATGCAGATCAGCCAATGCTAGTGAGTTGTAAAAACTCAAATAGGTGACTATATAGCGTCCCTTTCTGTCCTGAGGCACATGAGGCGCAGGTTCTGGCACCTTATGTGATCTTCATTTACTCATGACAACGTGGTCCGCCGCAGGGAATCCCTCCAAACGGCTGCCGCGTCTAGAGAGCTAGGTAGCTGTTGCGTGCTGGTCGCGTGTCAGTGTCAACGGCCAGCCACACTTTCGCTTGTGGCCCGGTGAGGAATGTCTGCCGCTTAATCCCTCAGGTATACGGCCCGGTGACTGTCAGCTTGTAGGACCGGACGCTGCACCACCCTTCTCGTCAGGTGGCGCGGCTCCCCTTCTTGCAGATAGCCGATGACCTCTTGTTTTTTGCTCTGGCCGGCCTCTGCATTGCCACGATTCCCGTCATCTGCACAGATCTGACAAAATCTTATGCCTAACTTTTTCCCATGACCTTCTATGTTATAATAAATTTACATAACGATACATTGATGGTCTGTCATTTCAGACACTCTTATTTTAATTTTATAGTTATCAGTCTATGGCTATAATTATAACAAAATCTTGGTAATCTAATCTTGACATGGAAATAATTTATCTTGATATTTGTGTAAAGAACGATCTCACTACTGTACATGATGTGTGACAACTGATGCTATGTATTGGATGAACAACAAAATGTTCGGGCCCGCACTGATATTACTATTACTTATATGGATCGACAGTAGACATGCTCAAGAATTAACTACCGTTTGCCAACGATCTACATTCTATATCTTTTGAATAAATTATGTTATTATGCAGGTTGAAGTTTTACTGACCTATAAAGAACATGCAACTATTCTACTTTCGCTCGCCCGTCGTCCCTCCACCTCGGGTCTGTGGTTTCGTGATCTGAAAAATAGCATCCCAACGGTGCGCGCCAAACAAAAACCCCGCACTATTAAGGATATAGTTATTGTTAAATCCTAAAGTTTAACTTATCCTAGTATATGGTACTCTACTTTTTTTTACCTTATACAATACTATACATAATTCCTGTTATGCTGAGATGTCTCGTTGCTCGCCTCTATTCACGATAGTGATGTGCACGCCGTACGACACGGCCTCCGAGTTCTCGCTATGCCTCACTGAAACTCCAGAGACTGGGCTAGCCATGGCTATACAAGACAATAATTTAGAGTTGCAAGCGATCAAAGTGCACCTTTCCAGAGACAATGTAATATGACCAAGCCAAGACTGGTTCCTGTTGAGGATTCAGTCGCCCACCACATGCCATCTACACAGTATGTCACAAATCGCCAAGTATAATTCCTTGGTTATTCATCTGTGACAGTCACGAGCAGCACGCTAAATCCTCAACCAGAACATTAGCATAGTAGGCTTTATGCCCGCATTTCTACCGTCTAGGGCACCATTGGAGTAAAAAATGCTCACTGGTTCACCTCAACTTGCAAGACAAC
Source organism: Schistocerca cancellata (assembly GCF_023864275.1). Lineage (NCBI taxonomy): Eukaryota > Metazoa > Arthropoda > Insecta > Orthoptera > Acrididae > Schistocerca > Schistocerca cancellata. Next base: position 398,961,837 of record NC_064629.1, read on the forward strand.
GATGCTGGCGCACAACTGTAAAAACAATACTGCCCATATTCATCCTCGAAATCACGCAATATACCACAATCTTGCAGTGCACTGACGCGTGCTTGGAAGCATTGTTATGAACGTCTCGCGAACTGGTTGTGGCCGCTATGGAGCGTATCACGACTTCCCAGAACGCTTCTAGGAGCACGTTCTTGTATCCGCCCGTTTGTGCGACATCTCCTCACTCATCATTATCCCTCAACATGGACACCAGACAGGAAAGGACAAAAACATTGCTCATGCAATGGTAGTGCCTCCTACTCCACCAACATTGTAAGTCGCGAACTTAAACCACAAAGGCAAGCAGCAGTAAATTCTTATGCGAGACAACACAGCGTATTAATAGTTTAATAATCTTAATCTATTAATGCAACGATTATTGTTCCCCGAAGAAAGGTTCATGTATTTGCCTATTCTACTATGTACACCACTTAAACTACTATTATTCCACGAACTTCTTTGTGTGAGAGATGTGGTGGAGTCCTATGGACTAGCGCCAATCCCTTGTTAGACTCCCCCTCCTCTGACGTCCATTAGAATTTGCAGGTCTAATTTCAATCTCCTGGTTCTCCTGTTGTCCTGATTTCGCTCTCTCCAATTACGTTCGCTTTGCCGTTCGTTATTCCTTCTGTCCCAGATTCCTTGTCTGGATTGACCCTGTTCCCTGACGTTCTGGTTTCCGTGTCTCTGGTTTCCATAACCTTTAATAGCGTAACCTTGATTTCCGTAACCCTGGTTTCCTAACTGACCAGTGCGATTATGCGATCTGTTGTTGTCTTCCCTTGCTGGCCCGTGGTATTTGTTATTTTGCGCCTTCTTACTGTCCTTTGCGTCTTGTTTATCGAAGACTACTTCGAGTTCGCGCAATAGACTCTTGAATGCTTCTATGTCAGATCTACACTTCCCGAGAAGTGTCGGTTGATACCTAACTGGCAATTTGGAAAAGCAAAATTTTATGATTTCTCCGTTGCTATATGGACTATCTAAAAACTGATTCTTCTTGAGTAAATCATCAAAAAATTTGGTTGCGCTCCTATGCCCGGACACTTCCAGTTCAGGACAAAATATTATTTCCTCTTTAATCCTGTCTTGCGTTTCCTTTGACCAGTAGGTCCGCAGGAATGCACCAACAAATGCCTGATAAGTCCGACACGTCGCTGCCACACCCCGCATCTTTTCCGCGGCTTGACCTTCGATGTGTCCACAAATGAATTCTAATTTTACCTGGGTTGGCCATGACGACGGTAATGAATTTGTAAACTGCATCACCCAGCTCTTCGGATGCATCGACCCTCCTTTATCTTTGAATTTCTGGAATTTTAGTATCGACAGGAAGTGATTCTAATCAAAATCCTGTCCGATCCTCGCACTGGTGTTGTCACTCGTTTCCATTACTTGCACGTCTGCTGAGTGTTCTGATCTATCTTGCTGATAACTGTGATGTGCTACCTCTGTATCACAGAGGAAGTGGCATTCAGCATTCACTCTTCTAAGTGGGCTGCAATTATTGGAGCTATTACTCGCTGTTTCTGCGTGTTCATTGTTAGTTTCGCAGTCTGTCACTGGGCTAGAGCACGGCGGGATTTTCCTCGGAGACACAATTCTGTGTATTCCATCATTGGTATCCGAACGCGCAGTGTTCGTGTGTCCGTTTCGCTCTAGTTTTGCTATCCGACTCTTTACTTCTTTCATTCGTTTCGTGATGTTCGTAACCGCAATATTATCTTGAGTCATTAAGACCGCTAGGGATTTTGAGTGGGCTTGTGTCGCACGTCGCAAGCGCCCTGCGAGTTGAGAAGTTATTTTTCCGATTTTCATTGCTCCTGTTGCTGCCGTTTTGGCTAGGCCTGCTATTTTTTGTGCTACCATTGACATTTGTTTTGCTTCTCCACATTCTTTCTTTATTGTTAGTAATTCCCCACGAATTTCCCCTATATGCGAAATTATTGCCTGAGTGTCCTTACGCTGTTCGTCAGCTTCTTCCTTCTCCTTCTTACGTTGTTTCTCAGCTTCTTCCTTCTCCTTCTTACGCTTTTCTCATCTTCTTCCTTCTCCTTCTTACGTAGTTTCTCATCTTCTTCCTTCTCCTTCTTACACCGTTCGTCAGCTTCTTCTTTCATTGATCGTAGGAAGCTCAGCATTAGGTTTATGTCATTTTTTTTATCCTCGTCGCACATGGGCGATGTAACTGTGGACACCTGGGCGCTAGAGCTCTGACGTGACCGAGATGGACTCTGCTCTCGTTCGTTTGACTATAAACTTTTGCTACCGTCTCGACCTGTGTGCCTGTCTCTGTTTCATCCTGTACCTCACTATCATAATCACGGCCGCGATGTTGCTCTGAGATCGCGTCCAAATCACCTTCCTCATCAATGACCCTGTCGTCCTGTCCTGCTAAAAATGTGCCCATCTCATCTCCGAACTTATCCCCGTCAGTAAACTGCCCCTTATCCATTATGCTATCCTTTTTGTTTTAACTTCGCTCGATAATAGTCGTGCATTACTTCTCGTGATCATTCATGGAAAACAAATTTATCTAAAATGCACAATAAAAATTATCTACTCCATATATTTTTCCACATAGACATAAAATTTCAACAACGCCTTTCCAATGCTGTAATTACATGCACGATTTGTTGTGGTACCGAAACTTCACACAAACCCGGCAAAGTGTGATGTGGTACGGACACCACATCAAAGAAACACATAAAACAATGAACAAACAAACAAATATATACGCTGAAAACAAAAACAGTAATCATGCGCCGATACTTAAAAAGTAAACGCGGAACTAACAGAAAAACTTGGGTATTAATCAATAAAAAATTAAGTAAAAATTTTCAGTGTTCCTACTGATAATACTGCTTGCTTATAGCGATTCACAGGCAAGATACGAGGCTAAGGGTCGCCATTTTATGCGAGGTGCCGGGGCTAGCAGTGTATTTAACACTAAATTCTTCTCGAATCTTCATATGGAAATGATGCTCTAAGCCCCCCCTTTTCTAACTCCTACTTTTGCTGTTGCACATGGATTAAGAAGAAATGCGAACTGACTGCAATCGACCCTGCAAGTGGAGTAGAAAAGAGTTTGCCACCTGCAATAATTTAATTTGATAGACATTAATTAAATAAAGGAAAGTTTCAGTAACAGTGAGAAATGAAAGGGTTGCTCTACCGATTAACAGAATGAAAGTTCTGTCCAAAATAACAATTTGATTTATTATGACTAAACTCAAAATCATAAACAAAACACGTGAAACAATTACAATACATCAAAATGGATCAAATTGGATACTCAAATAAATGCTGTGAAGGTGAATTTGTCCATAAACTAGATTGTAAGATTTAAGATGAAGTGGTATGTGGAGCCAATCCCTTGCAACTCAAATCTTTAGAGAAAGACACAACCAACTCAACATTAATTGCTGCTATGGTAGTGATAACTCAGACAATGAACACCCAAGACAGAACAAAGTTAGAAAAGAGGAACAGACGCGCTCTGCTGAGCTCTGATTATCACAGTGCAAATTCCCTAGTCTGCCAGTGCTGCAGACATACATTACTAAGCGGTCTTCTTAACTGCAAGGACACGATCTGGCATACCGGAAGCGATGGCTGATTGCTTCGACGTCCCGTCGTGGTGATGATAATGTCGCAAGTATAGCCCAAAACAAATTGTCCTGGTCTGGTTGTTCCAGACTGAAGACATCCTATCAATACAAATGCACTTCTGAGAAGTAGGCTCGCCACACAATCACTGACGGTACAGTGATTGATTTTAACAAGCGAAGTCACCCAGTAACTCCGATACAGTCAACTTTAGTCAAAACTGCCCAAGACAGACAACATAGGCCGCTCGTACGTAGAACGCTCATCGCCAACTGTACTTGGAAAGTTACGTTGAAGTCGAAACTTCAGCAACTTCGTTAAACAGTTACAATCAAATAAAAGTATATTAGACAGCCAATGGAAGGCAGGCTGTCCAGAGCAGCGAGAGCTCAGTCTTGTAACCTACTCTGACCGAAAGGCGAGAGCCGGCTACCACAAGAGCCCCCATACAAACCGAACACAGAACATTCCCACCCCCACAACAGTGGTTGTGGATAAACATTCCAATCAGCAACTCGAAAACCGGCGGAAAATTCCACTCTATTGCCGAAGCACTACCATTCCAGCAATGGAGATTCTTGGCACCAATTTCTGCGCCGAATTTGCTACGTCACAGAGCTATGCCTTGAGCAAGCCAATCACAGTTACGATATTGCAGAAAACGCGGGAATATACCCGCCAAGACTGCCTTGGTACACAAGTCATTCCCACGCCTCGCTGGTAGCCCGCCAGAAAGTGTTTTTGCTAAGTTTCTGCGAAGTAACAGAACCTCTAGCCCAGTCACTCCTTCAGGCCCCTGCGGGCGTGTCTCCGCCGCTATTATGACAATGTCGGCATCTGGAAAGCATTCACTCGACTCCCTCACACCCGTCGGCTTAACCCTTTTAAGATCAGCAGAGCCCGCCTGTCACCTGGCCACCCGGGTGATGAGAGACACTGTGTGGGAAGTCCACGTGTGAAGGAATAGCAACTTTTCACTGCATGCAATTAGAGAGGATAATCGAATTACTCAGAGTAAGATATAAATATGAGAGGGGGCTTCTGCCATCTCTCAACCTTCTGAGTGAAACCTTAGGACATAAATGCAGAAATGGAACTTGGATTAAGAAAGAATTAAAGAAAACATATCATGCTACAGCAAAAATCGTATTCACAGTCAGGACATACTGATTATGATGCTGTGCTAAAAACTGGAACAACTAGGTACCAGAAGTATATGAGGACGTAAAATGGTATACATGAAGACATTTTTCATGGCAGATCAGCATGAACTAATTAGCAACCATAAATTGGCTGAAAAGACCCTTCTACAAATTTCATGATGGGCAGAGAAACGAAAGGAGATATGCAGTGAAAGGATGAAGATATATTTGGAGGAAAGAGTAAAAGAAGTGTTTCTTAAGATCAAACACATTCCTCATTTGTGGACAACGAGAAAAAAGGTTACAGATTAGATATATTTTCATATTCTCTGTACATTTACGTTAACGCATAAATTACCAGCTTCAAATCATGATGCATACTTGCTGGGACCATTTTATGTAAGCAGAAGACAATTAATTTTATTACCTCACAAATTTGCCCTAATGCTGTCTTCAGTGACCAGCTCGTCTTGTAAAAGAGATCCCATGTTCTTCACATAAGCCACAGCAGGAAGGTGATTTTGCTTTTGCTCATACTAATTGGTTTCTCATTTATTTAACCATTTCGAATAAGCTGTTATTACCATTCTTGTTCTTCTGCACCTGAAAGACAAGGCAAATACTTAGCCATGTATTTTGGCAGAAACTACATCTCCAGTGTTCTTTCCACGCTACTTTTATCTAGACGGCTTGATCATGACCCACGGACTGAGGTGGCGCAGTGGTTGGTACCTTCTACTCGTATAAATATTCAGGTTTACTGTGACCTTACTAAATCGCTTATTACAAATGCTGGGAAGATTCCTTTGAAAGAGCACGGCCGATTCCCCACCCCATCCTTCCGATATTCATGTCTTTATCCAGTTCTCATCGTCAATGGAATGTTGCATTCTAATGATTCTCTTCCGTGACCGATGTACCGGTCAGCCTGTATGTGGATCGGTTTTTCCACATCCCCCTGGGTAAATACCGGACTGGTCCCCACAACCCGCTTCAATTACACGACTCGCAGACATTTGAAACACGTTCGCGCTCTTTCATGACTTACACTAGACTCAGACAGCTGGGGTACACCGATTCCGTCCTGGGGTGTACGGGGTGGTGGCAGGAAGGCCATCCGGCCACCCTTTCAAACTAACCATGCCAAATCCGATTGTAACCAAACCGACCCTGCAAACGGTTCGGGAGAAGGCGCAAGCAAAAGAAAGAACACGTCTGCGGGATACAGTACAGTGACAGATTTGCACCTCCTGGCGAAAATTGGAACTAATTATTTTTTCGGCGTAAATCGGTTCCACATTAACGGATTAGCATATATACCAAGCTTCCCTGCCATACGATAATTACAACCCGCACTGGACTTCCTTGAGCAGCTGCACTCTAATTATAACCAAAAATGGTTCAAATAGCTCTGAGCACTATGGGACTTAAATTCTAAAGTCATCAGTCCCCTAGAACTTAGAACTACTTAAACCTAACTAACCTAAGGACATCACACACACCCATGCCCGAGGCAGGATTCGAACCTGCGACCGTAGCGGCCGCGCGGTTCCAGACTGTAGCGCCTTTAACCGCTTGGCCACCACGGCCGGCTAATTATAACCACCCGGGATGTTTGAGTCATGGGACATAAATGATATGTGAGTTCTGCAATAATCTGTGGTTTCACCATGATGCAATGGACAAAGGAAAAGAGTTTGGAATAAATTGATGAGTATGTATCATAGAAATGTGTGGAAAACTGCACTGGGAGCAAGTTAGACAATGGATGTTAGGAATAATAAGCCAATTTGTGCGAAGACCTTTCAGTTCCAACTTATGTTGTGAAATGACCACGCTAACCGTATACGCAGCAAGTTCGTCTGAGGAGCCAATACGTTAGATGTTAGACTGAAATATCAATGAAGACACTGCCTCAATGTGAATTTTTTCTAGTTTTAGGGTCGAAGCTCTACCGACTGAAAATTCATCCACCCGTCTGTTACGCATCACCTTCGACCGTTGCATTTGCTTGTACGAAATGCGAGAATGGTGGCTCCAGTGCTGAAGAGCAGTGAATTACGCTGCTTCACTCCTTTCCAAGTTCTGTTCCTGCGGCGATAATCATGTACGTATCACGTACAACCTTGAAGACCAGAGTTTGCTCATTGTGGCAGAAAGTGTATTCAGCCGACTCCTCGAGCGATGCCTTTGAGACTCGTAAAGCCAGAGCAGCTTGCTAGTAGAGTTGTGTCCCGCCCAGCTGCCTCTCCCACTCGCGTGCAGGGCTAAGCAGAATCTCTCACTGCACAAGTCTCTCTTCTGCCCTGTTTCTCGACTCTAGATCTACATTATTCGGACTCTTGTGTCCTCATTAAAACAGACGCCCGAAAAGTTCCTATGTTACGAACGTGGTCACCTAGTGCTCTGAAGTAAAGTAGAAGCGAGACTATCGAACTCAGTTACTAAGTTAGTCTACCAAATCGTACTGTTTCTTTGCTTATCCATTACATTTTGAAAATATCGGAATTCTCTTTTCAGTAGTACTTCAGCTTGTCATATAACTCTAAATACCTGTTGTGATTCTCGTGTAACAGATCGGTAGCATAAATAAGGTCGATAGCTGACCCGTGCCTACTGGAATTATTTTGTATCATAACCTAAATTTACGTAATGTTGCAATTAGATGTCGATTTCACACAGCATATTTCTGAAATCACCTAATATTTGCTCCTAAATTTCTAATTTATTTAATATCAACTCATATAATATATTAACTCGTACGGCTATCTCTCTCTCTCTCTCTCCGTGTGTGTGTGTGTGTGTGTGTGTGTGTGTGTGTGTGTGTGTGTGTATCTAAAATACACGTACGGTTCTCTGTATTGTATACACACTAAATACTAACGTTTATTAGAAAGTGGGATGGCACACATTTCATAGTTGCACAATATACTATTTTAATAATGTGCTACGTTTCACTGATCTATGACATATGATATGTGATCATTTGAATAGGTTGAATAGCATCATTTTGACCATATCACCTTTCACAATGATTTTTTTTTCTAGTGCGGACGACTCAGGGCGTCATGCTATCTCGGTAAATGGAATGGAAAACAAGGATAATGTAATTTTTATTGAAATAGATTAATTCAAATAGCTACCTTAAATCATTCACTTCCTCATAAACGTACAACGGTCGAAGATTTTAATGACAGGAACAACCTTTACACACAAAATACAAGTAGATGAGATTGATAAGCGAGTTATTTATAGGTATGATATTTTAAGGAAAATTGGTCGATTTCTATTTTGATTGTCACCCATATTGCCTTCTTCTTGGAAATCCTGTTCAATCAAATTATTATCCCTAAAACAACAGAACGGGCTTAATGCAAGGGACATCCTTTAAAATTGTTCTGTATTCATTTACGTTTGAGTTTCATTCCTAGGCGAAAAAAATTTAGTCAGAATGATTGCTTGTGTAAACAACGATAACTAAGCAGAACACTTAGTTGTTGTCGTTGAGATCTTGTAACATTTAGACGTGTGAGCACTGTAGGTTGACAACACATTAGCCGTGCAGGCTTGTAACTGTTTCTCTTTGCGAAATAAAGGTTTTCGAAAGCGACAGTGTTTCTCAGATTAGTGGCACAACATTTAATAAACGAGTAGTTCTACAAACAGTAAAACTAAACGTTCAAGTATAAACGTAAGCTTCTTTACTGATGCGAAGATCGACATTACAGCAGTTACTAAGTTTGCCACATACATTCAGCCACAAATATTGTCAGAATTGACACAGAACGTCACAAAGTCAAGCTTTCGATCCTGATTTGATCAAAAGGACGCGGTACTAAAGCTCAGGTAAACGATGACTTCACCGACAGGACGCTCGTAACATAGAGTCTTCGAAGAGTAATGTGAAACATGAATTTGTTTCGCACTTTAGTTCTGTTGCCTAGCGGCGTGCTGAGTATGTTTCTGACACACAATAAAATTTTTTAAAAGATATTAGTTACAATTTTGTGATATCTCACTTTGATTGATATTAATGCTACATGCATCGAGGTCGCATAGTTACGAGAATATTGGAACGTGTATCTCAAGTACACAAAGAATTTGCTATGGCGTCCTTCTTTTACGTATGGCGGATAACGCCTGGAGAGGGAGAAGGGCAAAGCATGCCGATTTGGTGTTAACGTGAATGTATAACAAGTCACTGTGTCCACCTGAATTTGATGTCTTCTTTTTGGTGTTTTCCCCTACTGTAACTGATTTAATCACGGGGATTACTGTCTGTATGCAGTCTTCCAACACGTTGTTAACTACTCAGAGCATCGCTGAACACTAAAACTAAGATGACAGATCAAAATAAACTCTTTTCAGTTACAGTATCGATATGGAAATTCTGGTGATCTGTCTTCTTCTTATAATAACTTCTGTATAATAGGAGAATGCTCCCTTGGAGCTTCGAGCAAAACCGTTTGGTGATTGGGATTCATGGAGAAAATAAAATGTTTAGTATTTCTGAAAAGCAATGGTATGTGTTTGCATGACTACAATTACTCTAAAATTTTGAGAATATGGTTATCAGTTATATACCTATATAGATGTACTACATGTTATTACTTTTCTCCTTTCGGACGATTGAGCAGTGTGATAGTTAAATCCGTGGCAAGCGAGATGGTACTGTGGTAAGACAAACGGAGCATGGCCTTTCTAATCCCTGTACGAGTTTCATGATTTTGGTTTTCATATCTCTCAGTCCTTCGAAAGGGCACAGACGATTTCTTCCACATCCTTCTCCAATCCAAGCTCGTACTAAGTGTGTAAAGAGCTTGTCACAGACGGGACAGCCGCGCAGAGTAGCCGCGTGGTCTTTAGGCGCCTTTTCAAGATCGATGCGGTTGCCCCCGTCGGAGGTTTGAGTCCTCCCTCGGGCATGGGTGTCTGTGTTGTCCATAGCGTAAGTTAGTTTAAGTTAGATTAAATAGTGTGTAGGCTTAGGGACGAATGACCTCTGCAGTTTGGTCCCATAAGACCTTACCACAAAATTTTTTAAACAGACGGGACTTTAACACTCACTTCCCTTCCTTTCTAGAAATACGTCATTTCACTCAAGATTTAGTTCCTTCATATATTGCCCTGACACGTATGTTTTCACTTCTAACCATTTTCTAGCTGTTCTCTAAGCGCGTAGTAGTTGCATGTCACCTTCTGTTGTGCCACCATAGACCGTCTGGCTCATATGTTCTGCTAACGCATATGTGTTACAACTTTTGAATTTGAAACAAATGTTGTCATGGAGGAAATTTCTGTCTTTTATATCACTATACAATTATTGGTTCGATGTCGAGCTGCTCTAAATAAGCCTGAGCCCCTGGGTTAGGCGGGAGATGTCATGCACGAGTTGGTTGTTATTGATGGCAGTGAAAGTTAATTTAATAAATGTGTTTTGAAATTGCTTAGCAAGTTTGTCTAAAATAACCTCTAATTGTGGTATAGTTGTGGCCGAGTTTGCGAGTGGTGGCATTTCGATTTTTATCATTGTTGTTGCCCATTATCTACATAGGACTCATGATAACCATATTCTTGTAGAACTGACGTGATATAGTTAATACCTGTTATACGGTCTGCTTCAGTTAGGGGTGATTTATGGGCTTTGAGTAAGAGTGTGTTGAATTCCGCAAGACATCTCTATGACTGTGTCAGGTTTTCTATACGCATTGGTGGCTAACGACTTATGCTGCACATATAGCACATACATAATCAATAAAAAACAAAGCAAGTTCTCTAAATTATGACTTTTTGCGGCTACTGCACGACATTTTAACACAGTCTCTATGGATCTTAACTTCCTATTACGTGCCAGCTGCTACTTTGTGGTATTAACGGAAGTTATGAAAAAATGCGTGTTTATTTTTTAATGACGAAACTATATTGTTTATACTTTCTCATCATAGATGTGTTTTGGTTTTGGCTAAAAACCTGAACCTGCTTCGGAAAAAGGCTTTTGTAGATAATTTGCTAGCATTATACAGGGCGGACAAATAAAAGTGGCCCGAAGAACAGAGTTCCAGGGTACAAATACAGTACTAAACTTGCTGTAGCAGATGTAGAATGTGACAACCATTCATCTCTTGGCACTTCTGGGCACTGTTCAGTAAGTTCCTGAAGGCTGATCGAATCTGAACTGCTGGGATTGCTCCAGCCTCATTCGAAATGTTCTGCTGCATTTCTTGAATACTATGATGTTTGTTGGGATACATCTTAGACTTGGCTCCTCACACAAAGTAGTCGCACACTGACAGATCAGGTGACCTGGATGGTCAGCTAGGGCCTCGACTAGACTGACCTTTGCTAACAACTCTGTCAGGCGTGCAGATTGTGTAAATGTGCTCGAAAGTTCGGCCGGCTGTATGGGCACTTTCTCCATCCTGTTGGAAGTAACTGTAGTTCTTAGGTCCTCCGTTAATGCTGTCACAAATTCACGGCCAATCGTATGCGCTCGTTCGCACCACTTTTATTTGCCCCAACCCGTGCAATTCGTTACTGATTTATATCACTAGTTTTCTAGTAGGTTACTTCAAATTTCGGCTTTCATAAGCGTTTCAGACGTTTCTTCCTTAGTCATTTTATGTCTGAAGACGACGTTCATCACACCATTTAAAGAAAACGAGACTTCGAAAGTTACGTTCGCGCGAACAGACATTCTTCTTTCAAAATTGTCTGTTTGTGCTTCGAGAGGACGAATGTGTACCACGTGGCACCTCAAGCCTTTCTTGTTCGCTTAAGATTTAGTGTAATTATCACCGTTCCTGCTGTAGTGAACAATCTATTTAAAAAAAATTCAACGTGTTATTTAAGTTGCAAACAACGAATTTCTCCAAAAGCCAAGTGCCACGAGCGAGTCTTTGTTTTGTAACCGATTCGATATCGCAGCCTACACATGGTCATCGTGTTTATGGAAACACTATATTCGGGAACCTGTAAGTCTTTCAAACGTTGAAGTTGTCACGTACTGCCTGCGTCGGTCGCATGTTATGCCATCGAAGGAAGATGTTTGCAACACGTTCGGATTTTATTCTGTTTAGTTTAGTTTCTTGTATAATAGGACATTCGGACGATGTATTGTGACAATGTGGAACACATTAGTTTAAAGACTATACAAGGTAAGTTTTACGAAACTGGGGGATCCATTATAACGATTTATAGATCTGTTTTATAGCACTAAAAATTACTACATAGCTACAAGTTTCTCGATAAAAAAATGTGTAGCACTGAATGGGGTGCGCAGAAGATAATTTTCAGTTCGCTTCTAAGTGTAACTTTGCTGTGGTCAGGTATGGGAGTTCATTTGGTGCATTATGAAATAATTGTAAAGTAGCACGCTTGATTCCTTTTCCTAGATCATATGAATTTTAAAGAAAAATAATTGGAGCCAATTTATTTTTCTGGACATCGTCATTTCTCCCGAGCTACAGTTGAGTATTTACAAAAGATTTTCTGGGAAAATATACATTCTGTGAAGCTGTAGTTCGAATGGCTTATTCCTTGAACAGTTGTCAACGACATGTTCGCTGCTGAGAACATCATATTATTCTCCCGACACTGTGTTTCACACTGAAAACAATCCTTCACGTAGAGGAGTTACCTCAGATTGCGATCACATATAGTCCTGTCTACTGAAAGTAAGTGGAACCTGATGGTCAGTAACTGTTCACGTTCACCTCGTCCTACTTGGCGAATAAATGATGGAGACGAAATTTTCTCTAACCACCATGATTCGAACCCGCTGTATCTGAGGAGAGCACAGAAGACTGTATACTAATGCGCATTCATGATCTCGGCAACAGTGTAATACAGTGATGCAGGGGAAGTGTCAATCCAAATATGGTAGTACTTGTTCGTACGAACCACAATTACTGAAATGTAATAAACATTAGTAGCCAAGAAAAAGAAGCGCTACGTAGACGGGATGTTTTGTAGTTTTTTCATAATGCAAAGTACTAGTTCAAAGTGAAATAAACGTTGATGGAATATGCAAAGATCATTCAAAAATGTTAATTGCTGGAAGGTAAAGAAATCTGTTGTATTTGGATACAAATTTATGTAAGTATGTGGTGCGTCTGCGTTAAAGACAACGGCAGCAAAGCCTCCACACCCCCTCCGCCCCCACGAAAAAAAAGAAGAAAGAAATACAGAAATGTTTAATACTGAACTTTCTTGAATAGTGGATAAGGTGTGTCACATTATAGAACGCAAAACAGGGACCAATGAAGGAAAAAAGCAGTTGAATTTTAGAGCATGGAGTTGATACAAGAGTGAGGCGTGTAAATATATGAGAGATGAAAGTAAAAAGACATGGCATTAGCATAATTGGATAAATATTGGAGGATGTAGAACAGCTTCAGTGAGGTGTCAAGGAAAGTGTAACACTAGCACCAGAAAGCAACTGTTCCGATATGCAGCTCCGATCATTAAGAATGTTTATTGTTTGATGGTGCCAAGTGCCTAAAGATGGAGAACGGTGAAAAACATGTAATATTATTTAAAAAATTTAAAAAGGGCAGTTGGGGGGTATGAGTACGCATTTTAGGTTTAACTAAATATTTAAAACAATCTTCCACCAGTATGATGTCAATTATTCATGAAACACCTAGTTTGACATCTTGGTAACATTATATAAAAGATTCATTGTCATCCAATTATTATTAGAGGAGTAATAAAAGTTTTCCTAATAAATAATATTGCGTTCTCTCACCTCAAGCTGTAGGGTGAGGGTACGCGGGCCTGGAGCATGAGTAGGCAGTGAGCACTGAAGAAAATAAAAAGGATTACAAAAATATACATGGAAAAACGAATTAGGAACTTTTTATTTTTCGGAGGATTCAAAAAGTAAATGTAATGATCTGAGAGTAAGGTCGAAAAACGTTGTCGAGGGAAACGCAGTACTGAACTATTGCTTGTTCTTCCTGCAATGAAAAACTTTTTGTGAATCGGCAGAGGTGCTCACAACTTATGCCGCTTTTAAGACGTGTTCTTAACGCAGCCTCTGAGAACACTGTAGCTTTGTATGCTTGCCGTATTGAAATCCATTTTCAATAATGTCAAGAGCTTCATGATAGAGGGACTCTATTAATGGTTGTGGAGCTGATGTTCGCTGTCCGTATCTGAAAAAAAAAAAAAAAACGGAATACGTGATTATATTCGAAGTGTATTTAAAGAGTTAGATACAGTATGTTTAAAAAACCACTACCCAACGAAAAGACACTATAGAAAAGAAAAATTAAACTAATTTCTCTAAAGTGAATAATGATTCACCTAAGGTAAATAACCGCTAACAAAAAATACTTGAAAACGAGACCTAGCGAGGTGGCGCAGTGGTTAGAACACTGGACTCATTTGGGAGGACGACGGTTCAATCCCGCGTCCGGCCATCCTGATTTAGGTTTTCCGTGATTTGCTTAAGTCGCTTCAGGCAAATGCTGGGATGGTACCTTTGAATGAGTAAGGCCGACTTCCTTCCCTACTCCAATGAGACCGATGACCTCGCTGTTTGGTCTCTTCCCCAAACAACGCAACTTGAATACGGTAAAACGGGTTACAAAAGTAAAAGTACGGGTTATGGGGTAAAAGTTCGCTAATAGTTTCTGCAAACTTCTATCCCAACAGACCTTCGTACTTTTACCCCATTCAGCTATTTTCTTTTTCGTCAATTTACAGATAATAAACACAAGTAAACTCATGGAGATCGAGGAGGATACTGGAAGCTTAGCGGCGCTAGTTCGGATACCGAATTTATCCAATTTTTCAAACATATTTAGGTTCACCTATTACTCAATCAAAACTATGGAAATTTTACATCGAAAACATTCAAAGAATTCTCTGCAGCTACATGCATCCGAGTGGCACGAAGTTCCAGAATAGAACTGAGGAGGTGATGACAGATGTACTGCCTGGTGGGAGAATGGTGAATTGCTGTAAGGACTTGGAAACTTGATGTGTACTCGTGCCCCACGCACACTTTTATCCCCACCTACCTTCACGCTTATGGCAGGTAAGAAACTTTGAAATACAATTAAGTAAGGCTTTTTCTTGTTGTAACGTACGAAATGTGGTGAAATGCAATCCACTAACAAAGAAGACAGTACAAGCACAGGACCATATGTATATTATGTGTTAACGACTTTCTGGCGCTGCAGTCCGGAACCGCGGGACTGCTACGGTCACAGGTTCGAATCCTGCCTCGGGCATGGGTGTGTGTGATGTCCTTAGGTTAGTTAGGTTTAGGTAGTTCTAAGTTCTAGGGGACTTATGACCTAAGATGTTGAGTCCCATAGTGCTCAGAGCCATTTGAACCATTTTTTTTGTTAACGACTACATGAAGGTTGAAAAGAAACTTTGTCATTCACGGCCACATTACTCGGTTTGACAAATTGTTTTTTAAACTGAAGACCGTTTGTCTTCCGTGTTGAAACGTATATTACGTCTGGAAAATCGGAGGGTCCTCGCTTAGCACCAAAGCAGCGCCCACATACATGAATAAGACTGTTGGCGCTAGACAAAAGAGTCATCATTCGCAAGACAGACGTGACTTTTTGCACTGCGTTACAAGAGAAGACGTCCCGAGATACAATCGAGAGCCCATAAATTAAGAGCTGGAAGACAATGCGTATTAAATTTCTGCACGGTAATGGCGCAGAGCGGCAGATAGGAGGCCGCCAGCTGTGTGTAAACAATGTTCCGCTGGCGCACTGCATGCGCGACCCACACTCATGCTCGCAGCAACATTCCCGAGGTAATAAACTCGTACGAACGCGCAAACCAACATTTCACGATTTGATTTATGGGGAAGGAAACGCCGGGGAATACGTTGCAAGCTCCGTTTAACAAAACAATGCATTAGTATCCTGAGAATACGTGGTGAAAATTGCAACCAGACAATGGATGATTATTATAATTTGAGAAATCCCCCGGCCGGAGCGCACCCCATAGATCAGTGTAGTGTCTGCGGCTGCTCGGCTCCAATCAGACAAGGCGCGCGCTCTCAGTGCTCCATCATGCCGCCGCTACACTCCGTTATGCAAATAAGGACAAGACACCATACGTTAGCCATGCCGTGCGTACAGTCGCGGCGAACGCTCGCCGCCTACTGCGCCAAGAACCCCGATCAGCGGACCTTACAATCCGTTCCTCGTTTCATTTCTCAAAAGCTGTACATGCTCACTTGAGAAAAAGAAAATACTGTCTATTATAGTGTGCTCTTAACAATACCTTTATAGAGAGACTATTCACGCCAACCAACTCCAGAGACAGAGGACGGTTTGGGGGACGGAGTGGGGGCGGAGTGGGGCGGTAGGAGGGTGTTGAAGTAGGATTGACCTTAATCAAGAAGACGCAGTATATAACGAACAAAAAAAAAAAAACAGTTCCTAGGTTGATAACATTAGGAAGAGGAAAGTTCATAAGTTAAAGATAACTAAATACATATGAAAATGTCACAGAAAGGAGTTGTGGGAGCACGAATCGACAAGATGAATTGAGTACATAAAGTTACTACGAATATCCACAACTAGAATAATCTTTCGAACAATTCGAAATTAAGACATTAGCAGACAGTGGTCCGACGTGAAACATTGTACACACTAGAAAATCTATAGGCTGCAATAATATATACTCATAGGAGGCTCTAACTTGTGTACATAGAGACTCGTAGGAAGTTATTACGACAGTTAAAAGCGGAAGAAGATTCATATAGAAGACGAGAGAACCAATGAGTAAAGGAGGACCTTGTTCGGAGGGTAAAAAAATGGTTCTGAGCACTATGGGACTTATCTTCTGAGGTCATCAGTCCCCTAGAACTTAGAACTACTTAAACCAAACTATCCTAAGGACATCACACACACCCATGCCCGAGGCAGGATTCGAAACTGCGACCGTAGCGGTCGCGCGGTTCTAGAGTGTAGCTCCTAGAACCGCTCGGCCACTCCGGCTGGCGTTCGGAGGGCACTTCATGGAATTCGCTGATAAGGTACTGCATTTGTTTGTGGGGAAGAATCGCTAACTACTTTCCAAGAGCCACAGAAGGTTTTTGAAAAAAATGTGAATGCAGGAAACATAGATTTACAATAGGGCAAAATCGAAGCTGCAACAGGTTCCGAGGACGGAAACTGGCTCAGGATGATAACATTACCAAGAGAGAAGCAAAGAAGGTTGCAAAGAGTGAGAAGTAAAGGAAACAGGAAAAGGGTAAAGGCCGAAAGAAGAGAAGGTGTGTGGAATTAATGTGGACCACATTAAAAGGAAAAAAAGAAGAAATATGCTAGGTGTTTTCTCGTACTCCACAAGCGTATGTATCTGCATATACAGACGTACACCTCTTGTATAGTGGTAGCTACTAATTATCGATATTAGCCACTATGCTATTCCGTTAGCGTATCGAGCGAAGAGAAAAGGAATGCCTGTTACGCTCGATCTCTTAGCCTCGGCATGAACCTTACACGTTCTTGTACTTTTTGCTCGGGACCAATGCGATGGGAGCAGAGTTGTTACACAGCCTTTTTCGAATAACGGGTTCCTGAATTTACGTCTTTGCCTGTTCTGTTCAAAACAGTGTGCCAGGCACCCAACAACAAGCTCACAAACTAGGTAATGGTATTTTGGATGCACCCTGTATGCTTTGTGATTCGTAATATGGTCAAATTGCTTTGACGTTAGTCAAAATTTCGTTTTGTATTTCTGGATAGAGATATCCGCAGACCAACATCACTGTCATAGTTTGATGGCGGCTTACTGTTTACTTTAAGAAAGTGTGGGATGAGTTTCAGACTCGAACTTACATGCTATGGCACGAGATATGTAATACGACGGTCATTCCCGCTAATCAGAAATAATTTAGTTTAAATCTGCAAGGACTTTTCAAAACAGCACACATTCTGCTGCGTAGCGGAAGATTCATTCTGGAAGCAACCGATAAGTTGCGGTCTCTTCAGTATCTCTTGTTCCAGAAATGTTAGTACAAAAATGTAAACGGGAGAAACTCTGTAAAGTTTGCAACAAAGGAGAAGAGGAATTGGCAAGACTGAAAAATATGACATCGGTCCTGATCGTGCCTGAGAAGCTCTGCCCGTATGATTATTGCTTGTGAAAGGCGATTTTCAAGGTCCGAATTGCACACTTTGCTGTCTAGTGGAAGAAACATTCCGAAAAAGGCATGTTCAGCTTCAAATAGTACCATGTAATTCGCTTAGCCATTACCATAATAGTTTATGTTTAATGAGCTAAATGTCACCAGGCTGGTAAGCAACAAACACTAAAACAAACTTACAGTGGGTTTATGTCGACTGTTACATATAAGCCCACGCATATTACATATATCGTGTTCATGACACCAGGAGCTGTGGGCAAACCGCGATCTCCTCGCCGGCGCGTACAAAGTGCCTGTAACAAGCCACGTCCGTAAAGCATTGGCTGTTATTCAGGATTTACTGCTTACCGCCTGCAGGTTATTACGTGGGAGGTATCCATCAGTAGCTGCTGACAAACTGAGACAAATACCTTCGGCGACTCGGATTCCTAGAAGGCCCGCCCGCGCTGCGCTGAGGTCGAAGGTGACCGCCGAGGCTCCTTGTCTGCCGGCTCCAGTCAGGCCCGATCAGAACCGGTTTGTCAAATAAGCCAGCGCGTCTCGTAAAAAATGGTTTAAAATCCTTCGACACATTCGGACGGTTTTCTTACACTCAAGTCTGAAAACCGAGACAAAAAGTCTCAGATAAATGTCGCAATAAATGGAAGAAAACATGACACTGAATTTGTCACAGTAAACCCCTTGCTTTCTAAAGCATCGAACCTGGCCACAAATTTCTCAGAAGAATTACCGTCATTTGGCTGTATTCCGGCTCTTTGATGCATCACCATAATCATACAATGGACTATGGAATATCGTCGTTTGTACTTCGGGAAGAGAGTAATCTTTCTGCTTCAAACAAGGCGGCAAAATTCTGATAAAGTATGGTGCCCACAAATCCACCTGCCCTTTAAAGTAGTGTAAAATGAGTCGGTGAGGAAAGTATTGAGCACAGTTAGAACGAAAGGAAAGTCACCGAACTTCTGAACTGGAGACTGAGGACAGTTTTTATAATCTCCGGTTTTAAACCGTTATAGTAACCGTGTGATGAAGACCTTAACACCACAATGAGATTTCCCCTGGCTTGTTTTTTTTCCCGCTACATCATTTATGTGGTGTACGAATCGAACTGTTGTATCTCGTGCACGCATATCGTGACCAGTATAGAAGAGACTACAAAGCGCTCAGAATGAATATGTGGACTGCATCAGTCACAAATAAAAATACGATAGGCCTATAGGCCTATTGGTACTGGTAACGGAAATGCTAAGTGAATGTGAGCTCCACACTTTACGCGTAGCTTATGAAAATCTTGTCTTAAGATGTCAAAATTTTAGGTTTTGTGACGTTCGTGACCAGATATGACTCTCTCTGGTAAATGTCACACATACAGAAATGTCCTTTTCAGTATACCTCTGTAATCGAATGCAGAGTCCAGGGTTGAAAGACCACTGGCTCATAGTTTGAAAGTTGCTAGTTTACTGGATATTAACTTATTAACTGAAAGAAGCACAGCGAAATTACGATGTATTTGTTCTGTTAAAATAACAAAGAAACATTGAACTATTTTACAAGCCAAAATGGCTAACATGTAGCCTAGTTCAACTTCCTAAATGAACTCGTAGACATACGCCTGGTAGATACGAAAGCTCAAGGCTGAAGCGCTTCTGTTTGAAAACATCAGTACGTACGTCAAAATTTACAGTTAAATGTAATTTATAATCTGCGCGCAACTGCACTGTGTTTGGCATTGAGTACGTGGTGTGGGACGCCTGATACTGCATTCTTTCTACTGCATTCGCAGGTGGTACGCGTGAAGAAAGTCGCTCTCTGTATGAGACAGAACGTCTATCATTTTAGCATCTCGGTCGTATTCGTTAGGGAGAGCAATTTGTTTCTTAACATGTT
Organism: Schistocerca cancellata; assembly: GCF_023864275.1. Taxonomy (NCBI): domain Eukaryota; kingdom Metazoa; phylum Arthropoda; class Insecta; order Orthoptera; family Acrididae; genus Schistocerca; species Schistocerca cancellata. The sequence goes on from NC_064629.1 coordinate 398,981,637, forward strand.
TGGGAACGTAGGCTCTCGGAACGTTGTGAATAAGGCTCTGCTCGGAGCGCATCACTTCTCTTGTGACATTTCCCATTGCAGGTCGCTGAGCATTTGTGTAACACAGTCACGCAGTATATCTGTGAAGTCCAAATACAAGCAAAGATTAATAGATTACAATTTTAAATGATGTCACTCGCAAAATAGCAAATCGATTGATATGGGATCACTATTTATAACTATTTGATCAAACTGGTTTGCAAGAAGAATTAGGCTTGGTTGATAATAATATGCTGACGCATTTTATTTACTTGCGATTTGTGTATAAATGTGGTTTCCAGCATTAAAATCTTAACGCTACGAATATTCATAAAGTAATTACGGAATTAATGTGGTTATGTAAAGCAATTCAGTGCTAATTAAATTTTAGCCCGTTACTTGGATCGTCTGTACAGAGATTGTTTGACAACCTGCGTAGTCTGCAATGGCACACTCAATCTGACATCTGATTTAATTAAAATATTCCAGTATGACCTGCCTATTCATAGCATAACACGTATGGAGGAGCAATGAAACGTAGCAGCTCCCTATAAAACACATTACTGCAGTCTTAGATACGTCTATTCATGTTTGTCTGTCAATAAATGATAGCACACATTAACGTACATAGTAAACCGAGAATTGAATATGTATATAAGACTGACTCACAAGTACCCACACGAGTATATGAATATAATGTGTCTATTATCACACAGATCAGAAAATTAGAAGAAAATTTAAGGTGCTGTCAGAACAATGGTATGTGCAATCCAAATTTAACTGAAAAAATTAGCTTATGGGGAGTCTACAGAAGATAATTACCGACCTTGCATATGCAGACGATCTACTGTGGCATGAAAATCAGCTAATAATTGAAATCTGAGCTCTTGTTTCGTACTGATAAGAAACTATAGAGGTCTTTTGAAGAAGTAAGGAAAAATTCACGTATGATCATCTGAAGAAAGGAATATTCAGGTTTAACTGCTGTGACGTCCGAACAAAACACAGCCAGGGCAAAAGCACGAGAGGTGCAAAGATGATAGCTGGTGCCAGTGCCTTATAGCCTTGTCACTTGCGCGGGTTTTACCAGCGCCACGGGCGGCGCTGAGGATGAAGATATCGACCTCGTCTCGGTCACTTGCCGGGCGAGTACAATCCACCAATGACCTGGACGACAACGCACAGAAGCCTACTCGGAGGACAGAAGAGCACTTCTAGCCCACTTGGTTACAGATCATCGTCTAGAGTTGACTTAGACCGGGAACGTCGTTTAGTGAACTCTTAGAAGTGAACAGACGGTTGTTGTAAATTGCATTTGCTATGTATTGTGAAGTTTACCTACGACTATTTCCACTTAGCCATTGAGGATCTTTTTGGTGTTATATTTCAAGCAGTGTTTCAGACTTCATGATTCAACTAGTTAGAAAGATAAGTAAACCTTTTAATTCAATTGTGTGACTTCGTTACTAATTTGTTGGAGTGTTATAGAACTTTGTTCTCCTATTCTCTTAGCTCACCCTGGGGCATAGCTGTGTAATAGTGGCAGGGAGAAATTGACTTAGCGGTGTACTGTATCAGAAGCCGTCACACGAACTCACAAACCCGGCCTCCACAGTAGCAGCGACGAGGCCTTTACAAAAATGGCGACGAGGGTTTACAAATTTAACACCCCATTGATGGCGAGGCCGTTAGAGACTCTGGTTTTGTGGTGAAAAGTAAGCAAATCGCTCGTATCACTTTCAATTGAACCATCACAACATTCAACTGAAGCGACTGAAGCGACTGAAAAAACGGAAAACATAAATCCAAAAGGCCGATCAACGTTTGATCACTGAGCCACATGGTTCGTTTTGTGGCACATTTCATTGAACCTTAGCTCGTATCCTTCGCAACCACGTGGCCAGCATGTGACTAGTGCACTGCTTCCGTCAGTAAACATGTCTATCCGATATCTTTTTGAGCTAGGCCGCTTTGAAAATCGGAAAACTTTGGTAAGTGAAATATTCAGGATTCTGGTCGGCAAAATTTTCATTTCTCAGATGTGTATCCATTACTGGAAAATAGTTACTTTGTGTCAATAAACGACGATAAAGAAAACAGTTTCAGGTTCGCTCTGTTTCACGGTCCCGCTTTGTTCTATTAAACCAATGTAATATTAATTTAGAAAATTTTATGTACATAAAACTATGCCATACCTCTAGCACTCGCACATATTGAAAAAGTTTACTATTGAAGTAGTGACGAACATTAACGATCAAAGGTGAAAAGCAACTTAGTTACTGCCCCATCGCTAGTCATTCTAATACTGACGAGGCGAAAGACCCACAAGAAACTGTGACAAGTCACAGCAAATACAACAGTAACCAGTTGTGATCCAGTAAAGATTTTAGGTATATTTCAGTGTGTAGAGATGAGCACACATTAAACTCCACCCCACGTTACATTCATTTTCCTGGGAGAGTGACGTGTGTCGCTTAATGTTATGACACAGTCTTCTGACACATTTTAAATATACTCGAAAGTAAACCATCAGGTCCTCTGTAAGATGTCTGCACCATCAAGTCTCTCTCCATTTTCTACCTAATACTAGAGAAGAAAATATCTTCGATCGCCAGGGTTTTAAAATGGTTCAAATGGCTCTGAGCACTATGGGACTTAACATCTGAGGTCATCAGTCCCCGAGAATTTAGAACTACTTAAACCTAACTAACCTAATGACATCACACACATCCTTGCCCGAGGCAGGATTCGAACCTGCGACCGTAGCAGTCCCGCGATTCCGGACTGTAGCTCCTAGAACCGCACGGCCACCGCGGCCGGCTGGGTTTTAAACCTTCACTTCCAGTTCAGTTCCATCAGACTATATAGACCGCGTGCGGGTCTGGGGGTTAGAACGGGCCCGAGATATTCCTGCCTGTAGTAAGAGGCGGCTAAGAGGAGTCTCCCACTTCACGGCCTAATACGTTATGGTCCCCTTTTACGGTTTGAGCTCCACACTGTCCAAATTTTCCGAAGTGCAAGGTATTTGACGAATGACGCCTTATGTGGTGCATCCTATATCCCTCACGCATTAAGATCTTCTGCACCTATTATTGTCACTGCGCTGCCACTCCACCAGTATTCCAGCTATTTTGGCGAGGACAGCTTACGTCATGCATAATATCCATCCATTGTCCATTGTCCTCTTGCCACATGACAGTACTGTATTCATGAAGTCTGAAACATTGCTTGTAATATAACACAAAAAGGCCCTCAATGGGTAAGTGCAAATAGTCGTAGGTAAACTTCACAGTACGCACCCAGTATCCAGCATGATAGCCAGTCCGACGTGGTGGGTTCGTCACGTGCCCTCTTGGTCGTAGCCCCCTGACTATACAGGAATCATACTACTGATGGCTGAGCAGCAACCTTCCTACGTAAGCCAAGGAGTATGTGCCCGTAGTCTTGGGGTATCAGGATTTCTGGCAACAGCCATCGCGCCAGGTGGCATTTGCTGTGACTGGGTAACGCCCATGGGGAGAGCCCCGGATCAGAGTGGGTGGCAGCATGGCGGATGACCCGCAATGAAATGGACAAAGTCATCTTCTGTTGGGGACAAAATGGCCCCAGCAGTTTCTAAGAAAGAGAAGGTAGAATACAATGCTACCTAGCTACCCCACGGGAGGAACGTACGGCTATGGAAAGAAGAGAGCCATTTTCGCCTGCTTATTTAGTGTGAATTGGAACCGATATGGCCTCCTTTGCGGATACGAAGCCTCTATTTTTTGTTGAGCACCTGGAGGATAAGTTTGGGGAAGTGCTAGCGCTGTCCAAAATGTGCAGTGGGCCAGTCCTTATTCAGAAGGAATCCCCAGTCCAGTCCCCAGCGTTACTCGCCTTTGAGAAGCTGGGTGATATTCCGGTCTCGGACACTCCACGTAACAGCCTCAATATGGTCCGGGGAATTATTTTTCATCGCGACCTCCTATTGCAGTCCGACAATGAGCTACACCCCAATTTAGAACGATGGGGCTTTCACTTCATCCAGATCGTCTGTAGGGGTCCTAAAGACAGTAGGATTGCCACCGGTGCCTTCATCGTGATCTTTGAGGATGATTCATTACCTGAAAAAGTCAAGGTGATGGTATACTGATGTGACATTAAGCCAAGCGTTCCTCTCCCTACAAGGTTCTTTAAGTGTTGGAAATTCGGGCACATGTACTCCCGGTGCAATTCCACTGCCACATGTCGAGATTGCGAACATCCAGAGCATCGGAATACTCCATGTAGCCCTCCTCCCACCTCTGGCAGCTGTGGAGAGCTCCACTCCCCCTGCTCCATGAACTGCATAGTACTCCAAAAGGGGTGGAAAATTATGAAGTGCAAGATCCTGAACAGGCTGCCTAATTGTGAGGCTAAACTGAAATTCGAAAGTTTGAGCCACATTCAAATTCTATTGTCTTACGCTGTCGCTACGACGACGTTGCCCTGGCTCTGAGCGCTATGGGACTTAACATCTCACGGTCATCACTCCCATAGACTTGGAACTACTTAAACCTAAGGACATCACACACATCCATGCCCGAGGCAGGATTCGAACCTGCGACCGTAGCAGCAGCGCGGTTCCGGACTGTAGCGCCTAGAACCGCTCGGCCACCGTGGCCGGCGACGTTGCCCTCATTGATGCCATCATGCCCCTCATCTAAGCTTTATCCAATGGGCCCTCAGGGCCACCCGCCTTCATCCCCCCTCCTGGGGGCTGGGAGCACATCTCCTTCTGTTGCTCCCAATGCTTCCACTTTGCCAGCATCAGCCCCCCCCCCCCCCCCCACAAAAAAAAACTGTGGACATCGGTTCCCTCTCCCCAGCGACAGAATCAACAGCCTCCTCCAGCTCCTCTCGTGTGGAAGGGGTCTCTTGGGACTCTACCTTCCATGGTCTCTCCACACAGTCAAGTGGACACCAGCCAGTGGCTGAAGGAGCCACTGGCTGCTGGTCAAAGATCTTCACATTCTTCCTCTGTCCCTGAAGCTACTTCACAGAAGCCCTCCCAGCAAGCCCCTAAATAGCAGCGAAAGGGCAAACAATCAAAGAAGAAGTCTGTTACGAAATGGGAGACTCTGGCTTCACCCGCACCACAACTCCCTAGCAATTCTGCATCCAAGGACGAGACGGTGATTCCGGAACCCCAAGAGGACCTAGATCTGGCCGACACTTCAGACGCAATGGTACTAGATGCGAACACTCAACCAGTGGTGGCAGATGATTCTGAGGCGGACTCTGCGTCCTTGGACCCTTCATGTCTTCCCAGACAACAGAAAGCGTCATCCGCCAATGGAATTGCGGCGGCTTTTTCTCCCAACAGGCTGAGTTATGACAACTCTTATATGTTACATCTGCTTTTTGCATTCCTCTTCAGGGAACTTGGTTTCCTGCGATGCGGATCCCCTCCCTTCCTTGCTATCGGGGGTGCTACAAAATCGTACTGACTGTGACAGGCTGTAAGGTGGAGATTGTATCTATGTTCTTACCTCCGTCTGTAGCGAACCTGTACCCCTTCAAGTACCTTTGGAAGTTGTGGCTGTCAGGCCGAGGACAACCCAGGAAATTATCATCTGTAACATCTACCTCCCTCCAGATGATGAAGTGCCACACCATCTATTTAGTGCACTGATTTTCAGACTTCCCCCACCTTTTCTACTTCTGGGTGATTTTAGCGTCCATAACCCTTTGTGGGGTGGAACTGAGATCACTGGCTATGGTAAAGACGTCAAGGATCTACTAATTCATCTTGGCCTTTGCCTCATCGATACAGGTGCCCCCACTCACAACCTAACCTCTGCTTTCACCGCTTCGTCTCTACCAAAGTAAAGTCATCGAAGGTGTTCTTTAAGGTCTGGAAAGATGAAAATCAAATGATATCAAATCAGGACGGTATGGAGGATGACCGATGGCAGTGAAACCTACGAGTCGGATTGTTGGAGGTGTCGCAGCACTCGTATGTGGTCTGGCATTGGCGTGCTGAAGGAGACGGTGTTCCATGTGTTGACGAACTCTTCGAATTTAAAACTCGATTACAGAGCGCTCTTTCTCGGACACCGACATGATTGCTTCACATAGCGCCATCTTTTACACGATAGAATTCGGAGCCCTCTAGTGACAGGGGGCTGCATAGCAAAGACATGGAATGTTAATAAAGTTTGTTATATTTAAAATGTTATAATTGTTTTCGCATAAAATATTCGAGGCATTGCTTTTCAGCACGGCCTCGTATTTCATCGAACGGAGCGCAGACATTTCAACAAACAAACGAATAAATATAGAGCTATACGTGCACATTTATCGAATTCATGATCACATTTGATACTTTTATCCTTTTATTAAATGCTTTCAAAGCAAATGTAGTTATAATCCTAACCTCATTTCTATATCGCGAAATGTATATTTAAGCTGTGAAGCACGCATTAGAGATTCCAGCGACAGACGAAACTGTGAGTGGACTCGTTAACTGATAATGTAGTTTGTTTAACTCATAGGCAGTATATTCTTCTGCTGAACTTTTATGAAGTATCAAGCAGCTGAGCGCAATAATATACACTCCTGGAAATTGAAATAAGAACACCGTGAATTCATTGTCCCAGGAAGGGGAAACTTTATTGACACATTCCTGGGGTCAGATACATCACATGATCACACTGACAGAACCACAGGCACATAGACACAGGCAACAGAGCATGCACAATGTCGGCACTAGTACAGTGTATATCCACCTTTCGCAGCAATGAAGGCTGCTATTCTCCCATGGAGACGATCGTAGAGATGCTGGATGTAGTCCTGTGGAACGGCTTGCCATGCCATTTCCACCTGGCGCCTCAGTTGGACCAGCGTTCGTGCTGGACGTGCAGACCGCGTGAGACGACGCTTCATCCAGTCCCAAACATACTCAATGGGGGACAGATCCGGAGATCTTGCTGGCCAGGGTAGTTGACTAACACCTTCTAGAGCACGTTGGGTGGCACGGGATACATGCGGACGTGCATTGTCCTGTTGGAACAGCAAGTTCCCTTGCCGGTCTAGGAATGGTAGAACGATGGGTTCGATGACGGTTTGGATGTACCGTGCACTATTCAGTGTCCCCTCGACGATCACCAGTGGTGTACGGCCAGTGTAGGAGATCGCTCCCCACACCATGATGCCGGGTGTTGGCCCTGTGTGCCTCGGTCGTATGCAGTCCTGATTGTGGCGCTCACCTGCACGGCGCCAAACACGCATACGACCATCATTGGCACCAAGGCAGAAGCGACTCTCATCGCTGAAGATAACACGTCTCCATTCGTCCCTCCATTCATGCCTGTCGCGACACCACTGGAGGCGGGCTGCACGATGTTGGGGCGTGAGCGGAAGACGGCCTAACGGTGTGCGGGACCGTAGCCCAGCTTCATGGAGACGGTTGCGAATGGTCCTCGCCGATACCCCAGGAGCAACAGTGTCCCTAATTTGCTGGGAAGTGGCGGTGCGGTCCCGTACGGCACTGCGTAGGATCCTACGGTCTTGGCGTGCATCCGTGCGTCGCTGCGGTCCGGTCCCAGGTCGACGGGCACGTGCACCTTCCGCCGACCACTGGCGACAACATCTATGTACTGTGGAGACCTCACGCCCCACGTGTTGAGCAATTCGGCGGTACGTCCACCCGGCCTCCCGCATGCCCACTGTACGCCCTCGCTCAAAGTCCGTCAACTGCACACACAGTTCACGTCCATGCTGTCGCGGCATGCTACCAGTGTTAAAGACTGCGATGGAGCTCCGTATGCCACAGCAAACTGGCTGACACTGACGGCGGCGGTGCACAAATGCTGTGCAGCTAGCGCCATTCGACGGCCAACACCGCGGTTCCTGGTGTGTCCGCTGTGCCGTGCATGTGATCATTGCTTGTACAGCCCTCTCGCAGTGTCCGGAGCAAGTATGGTGGGTCTGACACACCGGTGTCAATGTGTTCTTTTTTCCATTTCCAGGAGTGTACGTACCATGTACTTCAGAGAGCCATACTGAAAGTTAAACCGAATTAGTGTCGTGTCCAAGAAACAATTTCTCTATCAGTGCGTTCCACCGACGCTCTTGAGTGTGTTTCAGCATTCATTCATAACAACAAGAAAGTAAGCACATGTCATGGTGATTACTACGTCGCAGCTATACGTTTGACGCATGCACAGGTCAGAGGACAACGGGAACCTTATCCGAGAGGCACTAGCGGCACTCACTTTGCTCCTAGTGTTTCCGAAAAATGCCTCAGCAATGCTTATTCGACGACTAGGCTTATTTAGAGGATGGTAATGACTAAAACAAAATTATAGTTTTAAATAAGTTTGCACGTATTTCGATGTGCAGGACTTCTGCTGTCTTTAAGAATTCGATGTGAGATAATGAATACAAGAACAATGCGTTCGTAAACTCACTGGACAAAATATTGGTCATCTCCCGAAAGAGCACATCGGTAGCTCTGGAGCTTTGCCGATGTCTTAGTGTATCATTTCGAACTGTCCAACTTGTCAAAAAGAAGTGTTGCACCTTTCGCAGTCATGGAACACGACTTAGTAAGATGCTAACTGATGGGATCTGGAGAGGAATATCTTGCCTTGTCGGTGACAACTGATTTTGTAACCGACAGAGATTGCTGATGTCAATGAATGCTCGTTCTTCGGAACGAATTTCCCAGCGAAAAGGAACTCCATGCTGTGGACAGTAGGAGTCAGGCCACTTCTCACAGCGGCGCAAAACGCTGCAAGTCTTCAGTGTGCCAAACAATACAGAAACCGGACAGTAGCTCAATGGAGGCTTATAGTGTGGGCCACCGACTCACGATATGCTCTCTTTTGGAATGATACAAGATAGCCCAATGAGGCGTTTAACCCGCAATTTGTTGAGAGATTAGTTCAGGCCGAAGTTATTTCTGTGATGTTGTGGAGTGTTTCACGTATGAAGACTTGTGCCGATTCGTTCATGTTACCTTGAAAATGAACCAGTATGCTTATTTCAGGCCGGCGGTGGTGGCCGAGCGGTTCTAGGCGCTTCAGTTCGGAACCGCGCGACTGGTACGGTCGCAGGTTCGAATCCTGCCTCGGGCATGGATGTTTGTGATGTCCTTAGGTTAGTTAGGTTTAAGTAGTTCTAAGTTCTAGGGGACTGATGACCTCAGATATTAAGTCCTATAGTGCTCAGAGCCAGAGCTTATTTCAGCATTCTAGGTGAGCAAGTAAATGTCGCCATCAGGAACTCCTCTGTCCGTGTGCTGCCTTACCTGTGCCTGCTACGCCAGCGTTCCTGTAATTCGGAAGAAAGTAATCTGTCCACAGGTCTTGAAGAGAATTAATTACTTAATTAGCAACAGATTGCATCATTTGTATGATACAACGTAATGACGTGAAACGATGCGTTTGCGGGATATCGACATAGTTGTGTTTAAATACGAATGCTTGTTGACCGTTTAAGGTTGAGTATATATGACAGTAAATGACCTTTCGTTTACTGGATACATATATTATGCAGTTCGTTCGCACAACGTGAGATATACGTGTAGATATATGCGTCTAAGTTAAATCACTGCATATTGTAAAAATAGATGTATGTATGCATGTTTCACATCTCCTCCTAAACCACTGAAGAGATATTAAGCAGACTTGGTACAAATATCACACACTATCTAGAAATCATTGCTGTTGGGAGTAAGAACTACCTACCCATCAAAGATGTGGGGGCAGGGATGAAAAAATAGTGTAGCCCACAACGCGCGAATGCTCATAATTTAGTCATCCAGTATTTGAAAATGAGAACACATAGTAACTTCCAACGAACTTTACACGTAATTTCAAACCTTTACGAAACTGTTTCTCGCTGATCACCCCCATAAAATGTTGCAACGAGAAAAGTTAATACTTACTACATTTTCGCTGACCGTACAGCAAAGCTCCCGCATGAAGCATGACGTTTTAATTTATTACTTCTTTACCACAAACTATATTCCCGACACGCTTTGCTGACAGTATTCCACACACCACTGAATATTCTAGGAAAATTATATAACTGTACGACACATATTTCAGAAGATATGGTGTCAAATACTGAGATGCATGAAAAACTGCGGCGTCGCGTACGACGGTTAAATTTATTTCTTCTTTATTGCTAACTCTATTCGCAAAACATTTCCCAGACGTATCCTCATACTCCACTGAATCTGTCTAGAAAAATATACCATTGTACAAGATATAGTTTAGGAGATATGGCGCAATGAACACGGAGACCGTGAAAAACTGTCACATCATGCATGATATTCAAATTTATTACTTATTTACTCCTAACTCTATTCACATCGTATTTCACAGACAGTAGCCTCATACACCACCCGATGTACCTGTAAGACTATATCACTGTACAGCACACAGTTCGGAAGATACGACATTATAAAAATTCAGCTTGGCGAAATTGAAACTGCAGGGCGAAATTCTATGGAGATGCAGGTGAAATATGTATACATATACATGCAAAATATGTTAAATATGAGTGAAATATATTTGACGTGCACGGACGTGGGAAAGCAAGTGGTAAAAAGTTCGTCCTAGATCCCTGGAACAATTTTAACCCGATTTTGTACACATAAAGGGTTGAGAGTGACATGTCTGAAAGAACAGACACTATATGCATGTAAGTATATAGTTCTGGCAATACCGGCCATGATCTTCTTCTTCTGTGCGGATGCACACATATTACCCGAACTCTTACGGGACTTGGTAAGAATGTCTTCCACGAGTAATGAGTGTGTTGGGCAGGGACGCTACGAATGTAGTGTGTGGACATATAAGGTGAGAATGTGGATCTCGTGGGAGGCGTGCGCGATGTAGTCCCTGCAGTCGCACTGTCCTCTTTGCACTTGGTGGCTCAGATGGATAGAGCGTTTGCCATGTAAGCAAGAGATCCTGGGTTCGAGTCCCGGTCAGGTCACACATTTTCACCTGTTCCCATTGATATAAATCAACACTCGTCAGAAGATGAAGGTATTAATGTACTGTAAAATTCTAATTTCGTTCTAGACGGCACCAGGTCATGTCCGACAGAACAGACACCATGTACATATAAGTCTAAAGGAACTCATTTAGTTTGCAAATATCACGTGTTCCATGAGAAAGACTTTCTTCCTCATTAAGGTACTAGATGGACCATGAACGGCGATGTATGGCTTAACCGTCCACAATTTAATTAATTAGTTTTAAAATTATATTGAATATCACTAATTACAAAAATCAGTAGCTGAAGAGTTAACAATATACTCCAAATATCTTTGACATATTATGAAGCACATAAGTTTGTGCTCCTAGGTACTCTATTCTCCGGATGCAAAACTCCCCTACATGAGCGCTGCCTTGTCATTGTTTAGCAGTAATTGTTCCTTCGCGTTGCCACTTAGGCCAAACAGAGCGAAGGTGTGAGATCCAGGATGTAGAGTGATTGAGGAAGAACAGTACAATGAAGTTATGTGAGCTCCTCTCGGGTGCGCAGGATTGTGTGAGGCCTTGCGTTGTCATGGAGAAGGAAAAAGTTCGTTTGCATTCTTGTGGCTATGAACAGGCGGAAGTCCTTTCTTGAAATTCCTGAGCGTAGCACAACACAATTAAGAGTTGATAGTTGCACCATGGGGGAGGACATCAAACAGAATAGCCCCTTCAGAGTCCTAGAAGACCGTCGCCATGACTTTACCGTTTTAGGGCGCGGCTTTGAACTTTTTCTTCGGAGGAGAGGTGGTGTGCCGCCACTCTGTGTTAGTGTCGTTTTGTTTCCGGTTCGAAGTGATGAACCCATGTTTCATTGCCTGTGACGACTTCCGGGAAAAAATTGTCACCATCAATCTCGTAACGCGCAAGCAGCTCATCACAGATGGTCCTTCGTTGCTCTCTATGATCTTCCGGCAGGTGGCGAGGAAATCAGCTGGTACACACCTTTCAGTACTCCAGCTGGTGGACGAGTGTGTCAGCACTACCAACAGCGACATCGAGTGGTGTAGCGAGGTGTCTGATTGTGATCCGTCGATCATCTCGAATGAGAGTCTCCGCACGTTCAAACATTGTGGCAGTCACAGCTGTGTGCGGTCAGTCGGCACACCGGAGGTCAGACAGGTTTGGGCGACTTTCTTGCGATGATGACGAACGCCTTGCCCAACGGGTCACAGTTCTTTTGTTCACTGTCAGGTCTCCAAGACATTCTTCAAGCGCAGGTGAATATCTGCGGTACTTGTGTTTTCCGCCAAAATAAACTCAGTGAGAGCGACCTGCTTGGAACGGACCTTTCTTGGAAGACGCCATTTTGAAGGCTACGTATAGTCTCGCCATCTGTCGGAACAACATGAAACTATTCAGGTTGGAGAGGGAATATCCCACGACGCCCCACACTAAATTCCGTTGTTCTTCAATTGAAATTTGCCGAGAAAAAAAGATATTGCATTATTTGTTAAATGCCCCCCGTAGGTTTCAAACAGTGAAACAGCCTTTATTTAATCATTCGATAGTTTAAATATTTGGCGGAAGTAGCTTTTAGAATTAGCAGCTGAGGTTTAACCACTATCAATTGTAGCACCGTGTGCATCTTCCTTTCTGTCTTACAGCAAGTTCCGCCTGTGCTCTCCCTCCCTCTATTCCTCCTCTTCCTTTCCCTTCCCTTGTCTTCTTCCCTCTTCCACCCACTGATCCCTCTGTCATTCTTTCACTCTTCACAACTACTGAAAAACTATTAACTGCGGAAATGCGTAATTACGCGTAAGACAAGGTGAAGCGTTGTAAAAATGCATTGCTCATACAGAATATTATGATAACCTTTAAAGTGTGAGGATGTACATGTACGGCAGAGGTGGTTCCAAAAATGCACGGTTTTATACCAGTAATAATGCACAAAGTAATCAATGTTTTGCTTTCTGGATAATGGCTGGAAACTCAGTTATTCACAGAGACATTGTACACTATATTTTTGAATTATAGTTGCAAACTTACGTTAATAACAACCGAGATACCCAAAAATTATAGGTTTTTCCGTTTGTTCTTCCAAAAGTCAATTACGATGGGTTCAAAATAGCCTATTTTATATAAAGACCTCGTTTGCAAACAGTGGTAAAAGTGTCAGTTGATGAGAGACACAGTTATGCATGCAAAACATAGCAGATGATGTGTTTTATTGATATTAGTTGAAAGTTTCAAAATAAGCCGAGACATGGCAGCCTTATCTCAAATTTAAGATTCTCGCTAATAGCAGCTATTCAGGATTTATACATGTAAACAGTGGTACGTACCAAAAACATGATTGCCAATAGTAGTAATGCATGTGGCGGTCGTGTTATAAAAATGCTTTTCCGGGACGATTTTTCGAATGTAAAGATAAAGATCCTGAATATACTTCTGAACGCCAATGTGCTTCACAGGTTGTTGCTAATCAGATAAATGTGAGTAACTGTTTAAGCAAATCAACATTTTTAGTTGCTCCCCTCACCACAGTGCTCCCCAACTTGCGTTACAGGGTTATGGTACAAATGTTGAGCGCCATCCTTAACACTGTTTACCTACTGTAGTAAGACGCTTACTAAAATTGATTTTACGTAGTGCTGAGTTATACATTCAAAATTGATATTATTACGGTTTATTATTGAAAAAATTGGTAATGAAAATCTTAGTATCAAACAGTGAAGCAATTAGGACCCTTTAAATTTGTGTTTTTGAGAGGTTTCGCAGTGAAGCTTCGTTAATTCGCCCAGCAAGTAACCAGTGGTAAGTCACTGTTAACCCACGTAAGCGCTCTTACTTTGTAAGTAAGTAATATAAAGTATTCATTGACGATGTTTTTGTCGATAGCAATTTTGTTTTAATAAAGCTCATACCTCTCCCATTCTCATCCTACCATTTCACACGGCAGAGATCAATGTTTGAGATTGCACCAGTGATCTATTCAGATGTTAAAACTTTGAGTATGTAGATAGTTTTTACCGGTCTACAGTAATATTATGGTGTAATTTAGGTGGCTTGATTGTTACATCCTAATGAATCACCCATTGTTTGTAACCCATTAATAACATAAGAACAAGTTCCCTACATTGAAATGTTGCTACATAAATAGACTTAGTGTGTAGTGTGTATTTGTTGAAATAAGAGATTGTCTAAATTGTTTAAATGCCAGATAAGAGTTTAATTTGTAAGCAGAATGAATTTATTTGCGTAAATAAAGTACTGTGGTATTTGGTAGACACTTGAAGTCTCATATTTATGATAATCTATGTGTGTCTCTGGAAGACGATCTTGAAAGTCGGATGTTTGTAATAGTGAAAGAAAATTGAGTGAATCGAAACGAATTTCCCAAGAACTGTAACAAATTGACCCAAAACTATAAGTAGAAATGAAAGGTGGTAGTACACTGGTGTACTTGCAGAAAATACATTGGACAGCCATGATATCACTAAATTGTGATAATTCAGCCTATAGGATAATATCACATCATTTTCACAGTTCCACATAAACGTAAAATTACCTGATGCCCTTAAAATATAGTAACTCATACAATTTCTCTAGAGAATTGAGGGAGGAAGAAGTTGGTCATTTTCGGTCATAAATTATGTTTCCTTAGTTTAAGGTAAAACCAACTGGTCATATACGAGTATTAGATTTGCACAAGCGTAGCTAAGAGCATACATACCCAATTTTACCCTGTTTGTCTCTTACAGTGATAAATTTGCTTAAATAAAGAACTAATTGGTTTTCTGGAGTGCATTTTGTTTACATGAGGGCGTCATCCAAGTGACTGGTCTACGTGGCCATTTAGTTTACATATGGGGAACTTTGGATTTCTTTGTCCTGACGAAGCAGGCATAGACGTTGTGAAAAGTGACCCACAAGGCTCTGCTCTGCTACCTGGGCAGTGCTCATAATGTTTTGACTCGTCAGTGTACATACATAATTAATGCCACAGACAGTTTTGATATTCGCATAATTTAATTTAATGTTTACATCAGAAATGTTAAAATGTCATTAGTGCTGACTGCATTGATGAGGTAGCCCAAAGCTTATAAATATGAAATTCGATAACGGCATTTACCAACAGAACGTAGGTCTATACCAAAATAGCAGTAACATTACTAAACAAGTTTCGACAAAGTGATTATGTGTTCCAGTTTTCGCCATCGCCTACAATTAGGCAATTGTTATCAAGCTGTGACACCTCTGACCGCTACATAAATATAAGGCACTGTGTATTTGATTATACTATTGACTATTAATAATTTGAAACAGTAAATTCCGTAAAATACTTAGGAGAAAACGTACAGCATGACCTATAGTGAAATAGCAACTTAAAATTAAATGTAGGTATGGCAATTGGCAGGCTCAGATTCACTGGGAGAATCGCTAGGAACTGTAAATACTCTGCGAAAGAAGCGTCTTACAAAACATTTGTTCTACCGATTCCTGAGTATTATTCATCAGTCTGGGACTCTTTCCCGGCAGTGTTAATAGAAGAGAAGAAGAAAATCCAGAGAAAGCGGCGCGTTTCGTCAGGTGATCGTATAAAATGCGCCACATTGTAACGAAGGTGCACAAAAAGTCCAGTTACAGAAGCTACGAGAGATGCGGTATGGACTACTGAGAGGTTTACTGCTGAAACTCTGAGAACGTATGTTGCAAGAAGAGTCAGGCCCATGCTAATTCTTCCCATGTATGTCTCATGAAATAACCACTACTCAAAATTAGAAAAAAAACTGAAGTGCGTTAGTAGTTTTACTTACAAGCATTCCTCCAACGCACCACTTTCGAACTGAACAGAGAAGGTGGAAATTGATAGTGTCTTACATAGTAGATTTGCACCTGCATTCAGTTGTATGTATGACATTTACGGTGATCAGCCATTCATAAGTATCTGTCTTGATATTCTGTTGATCATCAAAATATCAAGCTGTAGAAACAAAATATGTCCGAATGATGCGTACTGCCCAGTTAAGAGCTACATAGTAACATAAACGATAGAAAATTCCGGTAACTGCTACGAATGACAGCGTCTGTTAATGATCAATCAACGTGCGGAACGATGGACTTCATCCTCGAATTACACAGTATTCAGATGAAGAGTGACAAAGTGTGGTACATGTAGCACCTAACGAATATTTATTGGAGATCCGAAGAGGGTGGTGCCAGGGTTAAGAGAAAAATCCTCCTGACAAAACAACCCACGGTTTCTGCCGAGATTCTCGCCAGAGCTGACAATGTAATTTTCTCTCCTCCCTCTGCATCATTTCGATCAAATATCGACAGAATGTCTGCGAACTTTCGAGATCGTGCACCTGTAAGTTCCTACACTCTCGGTTTCGTACTTTATCTCGG